>NW_010256973.1:0-101402 GCF_000690775.1 Eurypyga helias | reverse complement strand
TGGCAGTGGTCTTCTGTGTGGTCAGAGGAAGCACAACGTGTGGTACGGTGGTCTTCTTCTGGGTGAAGGCTGCTGGGAGGAAAGCACAGGTCTGTTGAGTGTGACTGGTAAGATAGGAAGTTGGGTTATATAGTGAGTTCTGGGGTAGAAACTTTGTACTATGTTATGGGCAAGGACGGCAGGACTCGGTCCCACTGATTCTGTTCCTTTTAAAGATGACTGAATATGGCCATGATCCCCAGTATGTCCTATCCCGTCCTGCTTCTTCTGAGTATTGCAGGCTGGTGATGGTTTCTTGGTTTTCCTCTAGAAATTGTCTCCTTCCTTCTGGAGCTCTTGAGAGGGGAAGAGATATCTCTACTTTCCTGTGCGATTCCACTGGTTCACAGGTAGTCTACCATTTGTCTGCTGCAGACAGTGCTGTATAGTATCCATGGGAGAGCCGAGGCTCCTGAAGGGACAGCCATAGGCCATGGGTGACTCTTAGCTCTCTCCTGACTAGAGCACTCACCTGTTACTACTTTACTAGTTGGAGTCTTAGCTCTGGTTGGCTCCCTTGCTACAAAGAAAGGGACGAGAGAAAAGAATGGTTGAGTCTTGGGAAGGATTCTAGGCAAAGTATGTTGTGGCAGCTCTTGAAAGGAGGCTGTCCTGTTCAACATCAAGACAACCCAGGCTTATGGAGCCCAATGGGCGTAAGTGGGAGAATTTTAGTCTGGAGTTGGGTGTACACTTTCTTGCCCACCCTCTTTTGTACTCTTTTGTGACTCTTGTACCCAGGGTCAGCACTGGCCAGAGATGTGGTATTTTTTCACCTGCACTTGTCATGGGTGTGCTAGGGCCTGGGCATCCATTGGATAGAGAGCACGGCTTGTGTTCTGTCTCTCACCCAAAACTGTCCTGAGGTGTAAACTAGAGACAAGCTTCCCAGTCACTGTCTTCTTCCTCCCCACCATGCATTCTCAGGGCACCACTGTAAGGGGAGTGAGAGTATGTTAGCTTGTCTCTCCTAGTCATAGGGAAGGAACTCATGGATGTCGATACTCTGATAAAGGCCTGTGCCCCAGAGCCTAACCCCAGAAATGGCAAGGGGGGAGGATGCAGTCAGAGTCATGTGCAGGCCAGTTCCAAGGCCTGCCTGGGTCCCAGGAGTCCCAGGGCAAGGGTAGTGGGAACAGACAATGACTGAAGCCTGTGCAGAACATGTTGCTTAGGAAAGAATGTTGGGAACTGGAAGGAGCAGGCAGAGCAGCAGGAAGGGCAGGAGGGAGCCTTACCAGGATATGATGGTCTCAACCATGTGGAGGAGACAGTTGAGGAGGGGGAAGAAGCAGATGAGGTTGAGGTTTCAGGTAAAGAGCTGGGGCTTGGAGACATGCTTGTCAGTGGGACTTCTGGTCTGCTGGCAGTGCTGGCTGTTCTTGGGACAAAGGTGCTACTGGCAGACATGGCAGGAGTGGTCTTCTCTGTGATGAGATGCTGCACAACGTGTGGCTTTGTTGGTCTTCTGTGGGTGACAACTAGAGAGAAAAGTCCAGGTTGATTGATGGTGGCAGGGTAAGAGGAGAAGGCAAAGGAAGTGGGCAATTCCCAGGCAGAAGCCCCAGGGTATGGATGGTAGTAAGAAAGGCAGGATCTGACCCCACCAAGTGTTACTGGGCAAGATGGAGACATGGGCCAATGGCTCCCCCATCAAAAAAATATGGGGCAAGAACTGAGGCTGAAGGGTGCCTTCACTATTCAGCACCCTCTGACACTTCCTGGAGCTCCTGAGGGAAGAAGAGCCTCTCTGGGTGTGCATGTCTCCCCTCCAAGGCATTCTAGACTGGGTAAGAGCATCCTCTGGGAAATCTGGGGTGAGTGAAGCAGCGTCAAGGCCAAGGTCACGGACAGCTCTCATCTCCCTCTTACCTTCTGGGGCTTGGTGGTGCAGAGTGGTTGCTTGGGTTCCCTCACTCTCTGTAAAGTAAGGAAGAATGGATATTAGTAATCGTTGGGAGACTCCTAGTTCAAGTGAGTTGTGCTACTTCCTGAGAGAAAGCTGTAATTATTGGCAGAAGACGACCCTGATGTGTGCACCCCAACAGTACTTTGTGGGAGATGCATGGATTAGGAGAGAGTATATACCTCACACTGCAGTAGACTTCTGCCCGCACACTGTCCCAGCCTCTGGTGTCAGTTGCTAACCCAGCGATTCACACTGTCATACAGCTTCAGAGGACACTCTCCTTGGAGTACTCCATGGAGTACCTGACATCCCAAAGTGTAATTTCATTTTTTTTATATTTATTTTGGGGAGAATTTGTTACAATGGCTAGGAGGAACATATATTCTGCCATCTGTGAGTTTTTAAGAACTCTCTTTGAAACACAGAGATTTTGCCTAAATTTGGAGGAAGCGTAGAGTACAGCCTACAGGGAAATGTTAGGTTTAAGATTGTATTTGCAGGTCAGATGCTTGCACCATTGGCAAGACACATAAATTCCCATTTTTATCATGCTTTTTCAGTTATCCCTGTCCTTTCTTACCTATTTGCAGTGTTAAGATAGCTAGTAAGTATGCTTGGCTTTTATATAAGATATATATATATTGACACATGTCATGTGAGTGATGGCTCCACTTGGCAGATATCAAAAAATGATATTTACCTACTGTTGTTAGTTTAGGCTTGCTGAAAGTTGTGATGTGAAGTGTGGTTTGAGTAGGTATTGAGGTAGCTGTCGTTTCCTTTTTGATAGTGGTCTTGAAGGGTGGCGTGGTGAACTCTACTTTTTCCGTCTCTGTTGAAGCAGCAGTTGGTGAGGCAGCAGGTGTAGGTTTAATGGTCATGGTTCTTTTTGTTGGGGTAGTTATGGAAGGGGTAATGATCATTGTAGTCACATTTGGTGTGGTTAAAATTGATGTTGTATGTTCTTTTGGAGTAAAGGTAAATAATATAATGTGAGTAATCCATTCATTGAATAAGTAAAAATAGATTAATTATGAAGAAGCTACCCATATTTCAGAGACCAGTTTTCACCCTTGATCTTTTGAATATTTTCTGTGCATTCACGTTCTCATAAACTTGCCAAATCTTACTCTGCTCATATTTGTGTTCTATTGTCTCATGTCTTTGTTCTCATTTTCTCTATTTTTCCTATATTAGATTATTTTATATATATATATATTTTTAAGAAGTTAGCTTTGTTGTCACTTATTGGCTAAAGTCTGTATGGGCTTTGCCCAAATGGCAATTTCATTGGCTGTTATGTTCCAAATCAGTCACAGTTTCAGCTTTCCATAATTTCAATTACCAAGCCAAATAACATCACAGTACAGGACTTTCCTTATCCCAGTGCACAAATCGTCTGTCACGATGGCAGCCTCTGAAGTTGTGTTTTGACTCCTGTGCGACCTGTTTTTATCTCTGTTTTCCCTGATAGCCTGGGTTCAGGATGGCTATTTAGTTGAGTGCATACTGGTAGGAAGCCACATGTTATTATGAGCGTCCACAAGACACAGAACTAGGAAATAATTTATGTTGGAGGAGTCACCTGTCTGAGAGCAGGACTAAAGAATCCCAGGCAGAGCTGCTACACTGATACCTGTGTGATTCTGCTTTGCACCCTGCTTACATTATTCAGAGTTAATAGGTCGGGTGCTCCTTCAATATTATTGAATAACTGAACCAATTGTGGAAAAGAGGCTGAAGCTGAGCTAATAAATCCAACTGGACCTGAGCTGACTCACTGCTTATAGAATTTCTAATGTGCTTCTCAGATGAGTCACACAAGTGATTTTTGGCTGTATTTTTAACATAGTGACTATATCCTTTCTCTTTCCACGCACTTTTTATATACACTTCTGAACACTTCTGGTTTACAACTCTCTTTTGGAAGCCTGCTTTGCCTGCTCCATGACTGGGAGTCTTATGCTTGGATATTGAGACAGCTTGCAATGCCTTCCTAATAGAGTGATATCTCAACTATATATCGAGTGGGTTTATTATAAGTTATTTTAAACAGTAACACTAAAAACCTACCAGTTATTGACTTCACTGTGACAAGAGGTGGTGCTGATGATGTTCTTGGAACTGTGATTTTTGAGGTTATTGTTGGATTTGTAGTCTCAGTTGATATAGTAGCTGCAGAGGATGAAATACTAGGTACTGTTGGTAGGGTACTTGTGGTTGAGGTTCTCGTTAGTTTAGGCTGCTCTGCTGTTACTAAAAAAAAAAAAAAATCAAAATTAAAGGATAAGAAATAGTTTTTGATAATCTATTTAAAATATACCTATATAAATTTTTTTTAAATTAAAACCACTGTCTTAATAACTATTAGTAGTAAGTACTATCAAAACCCATTACCTTTTTAGATGAAACATTTGAAAGAAGTTATCCATCTATTCCTTTCCTATTATGTGCAGTGAACACATTAACAAGGAATTCTTGCAGAAGCTTTATACATTTTTCTTCATCACTTTAAAGTGAATTAGGCATAAATACTTGTGCACAGCAGCAGAGAATTGTATTTTATTATTCACACAGCTGACAGTATAATATTTTTTGCAATATCATCTGTCTTCAGGGAAATGAATGGAATTTCTAACAATTTTA
Organism: Eurypyga helias; assembly: GCF_000690775.1. Classification (NCBI taxonomy): domain Eukaryota; kingdom Metazoa; phylum Chordata; class Aves; order Eurypygiformes; family Eurypygidae; genus Eurypyga; species Eurypyga helias. The sequence goes on along the minus strand of NW_010256973.1, from coordinate 96,808 downwards.
AGATCAGTCTATATAGATTCCTTTCCTGGATCAGGCTATAGGGGTTTGGTATACTCAGCCATACATTTCCATGAACACCTTAAACTGCCGAAGCGCTTTATGGCCAGTCATATTTTTGTGAGATTTTGTACATCACAGAATGGTTTGCATCAGAAGGGACATTTAAAGGTCATTTAGTCCAACCCCCATGCAATGAGCAGGATCATCTTCAATTATATCAGGTTGCTCAAAGCCTCATCTAGCATGACCTTGAATGTTTCCAGGGGTGAGACAACTACCACCTCTCTGGACAACCTGTTCCAGTGTTTCACCACCCTCATCATGCAAAATTTCTTCCTCATCTAGTCTGAATCTACCCTCTTTCAGTTTAAAACCATTACCCCTTGTCCTATTGCTAAAGGCCCTACTAAAAAATTTGTCCCCATCTTTCCTGTAAGTCCCCTTTTAGTATTGAAAGGCCACAATAAGGTCTCTCTGAAGCCTTCTCTTCTCCCGCTAAACAACCACAACTCCTTCAGCCTGCCCTAATAGAACAGGTGTTCCATCTCCCTGAGCATTTCTGTGGCACTCCTCTGGACCCACTCCAACAGGTCCATGTCTCCCCTCTACTGAGGACCACAGAGCTGGACATTAAAGTCCAGGTGGGGTCTTAGGAGAGGAGAGTAGAGGGGCAGAATCACCTCCCTAGATCTGCTGGTCACGCTTCTTTTGATGCAGCCCAAGATACGGTTGGCTTTCTGGGCTGCGAGCACACATTGCCAGATCTTGTCCAGTTTTTCATCCACCAGTATCCCCAGGGTCTTCTCCCCAGCTTGTATTGATACTGGGGGTTGCCCTGACCCACGTGCAAGACCTTGCACTTGGCCTTGTTGAACCTTATGAAGTTCACACAGGCCCACTTCTTGAGCTTGTCCAGGTCCCTCTGAATGGCACCCTGTCCCTCAAGCTGTGTGGTGCAGTTAGCACACCTGGAGTCACACCTGCAAATTTGCTGAGGGAGCCCTCGATCCCACTGTCCATCAGAGACAAAACAGAAGTCCTTATTCAATAACAGAGATATGATATCTGGAAGTGCTGAAGTATACTCAGGAAACACTGTTCTCTCAATAATTCTTTTTCTTAAGATGTCTAACAAATATTGCTGTGAAAACATTTGTGATAATTATGACACCAGGTTATTTTTCATCATTGCATCTTATGCCTGTGAAACTGGTGATCCCACTATATCACACAAAAATGGATATTGCTCGTCTTATAAACACATATCAGACATATATCAGTGCGTAAGTACTAGTTTGGTCAACTACGTAAACTAACCTGTTGCAGGGGAAGAAGTCTCAGGTGTGGTACTAGTGCTTTCATCTCCTGTTGTGTACAAAGGCAGAAGAGGTTAAGTTTGTGAATTAAAGCATATTCAAATATTCCAAATAAGGCAAATTTCATACTGGATGTAATTTTAAAGGAAGGTTATGTTTGGGTGGACACTCATTATTAAGTACTAGGAAAAATATCTTTGAGAATATACATTTGTTTTAGTATTTTTTTCTAGTTACTGTAGAGAAAAAGTATATATATTGCTGCTTACCACATGGTATGCATCTTTCATTCTCATAATCAAAGTATTCATCACGTGAGCAGTTGTAACAGCCTGAAGAAAGGGGAAGAGAATTTTGGCTTATATTTCATAACACAGGTTTAATTTGTACTATTAATAATCTCATGTCTTACATTTCTGTTATTAAAAAATTGTATAAATTGCAACATCAGGCAAGCATTTTCAATGTCATCTACAGAAGAAGGGTCTGCCTACGTAGTAATTTCTTCGTTTCTCCAACTATATCCATTTCTCTAATAAAAATATTAACTGCTCTCTCCACATGTTTTCTTACCCAAGTACAGTGTATTCTTTTGATTTGGTTCAAGTCAGAGAATTTGTCTTCAAGATAGGCTGAGCTCAATATAAAGTTAGATGTAGTACGGGTACTGAACTGCTTATGTATTTAAAGCAGTAGCCGTAAGGTAAAGATAAGCAAAACTTAACTTATTTGATGCTTCAAAGATAGCATCAATTAGAATACCATTATTTAACTGTGGTATGACTGATTTAAAAAACAGCATTGAAAATAATTACTATGTCACTGTTTCCTAGTTTACACCAGCATAGCTTATTACCTTCAATGTTGACATATTTGTAGTTTTGATTTGGACAATTACAAGGCCTGTAATGCCAGGTGCAGTTGTCGTTGTTGTAGCCATAGGAATAAGCATCACCACTTCCTGTTTTTTTATGAGAATTGTAATACTCACAATAGACGGCTAAAAAAGGAAAAAGCAAGAGAGAAATCAGAACTTTTCAATTAATGGCATGTTCTTTTCAAAGGACTGAAGGGCAGACAAAATTAATAAACAATTTGAATCAAGAATTTTGCTTCAAGTTATTAGCTTCTAATATAAATTGAAATTTATGCTCCAGTAAAGTTGATTTCTATTTTGCAAATGCACTATACAGGAATTTCCTCAATTTTTTAATCCATAATACAGTGAAATCTTGGAAAAAAGCCATCAAAGATAATAACTTCAGCATTGATTTATAACACATCCTATATTTTCCTCCAAATACAGTGTTCTGGAACACCTTGATATCTTTTTCCTGTTTTACAGTGTTCCAGCCAACACAGCTGTCTTTATTTCCTTGACACACACACAGAAGGTGATTTCTTTATAGCTAGAATGAAACACTTTTGTATAATTTCATACTCTGTCTGCTGACAAACTGACTGTTCCCTATACAGAGACAGCAGAAGAAACAATCTGTCTTCTGTGACCACGTTATTTTCTCTCTTATTACTCCATGGTAAGAAGAGATATAATATTTTGATTAATTTAGCACAAATGAAAACTACAGATTTCAAAACCCAGGTGACTGAAGTCAACTATTTGCCCATAGAGAAAATACAACTTATGAGGTGCTTCTTAAGCAACTACCTATGTTGCCATATTAATTTACTCACAATAACAATAATCATCTGATAGATGTCTCTAAAGAGAGCTTAAAGAAACTTACGACAGAACTCAGGGGTCCTCCAGTCAATGCAGATACCTTTATCTAAGCATGCCATGGCATACACTGCAATGGCATCGCACATGCATTCACAGTCCCCTCCAATGTCACAACCACAGGAGTCTCGAACGCATGCCTCATAATAGGGCATACGATTCACCTGCATTGGAAAATGAAGTAATTAATTTTCTAGGATTCTTGTGTGCCTGTTTGTTAAAAAGGTGTTTTCCCTGGGCTAAACACTATGAGTTCCATTACAGAAGAAGAGCTAGTATTTCTTCTGAACACCTGTCAAAGCAATTACAATCCCACTTCATACAAACCTTTGTAGAAAGAATAGAGTTGTCTCCATGTCAACAACGTTTTGGCAGATACGTATTCCTAAATTCATACTAGTCCGAACATATTATATATAGTCAACTAAAAAATTCCCCCAAACCCCCACATCCATTCAATGTGTGGTTTTCTAACAAAGCCTAAATGGTTTGGAAAGAGTAAACAGTGCATTGATCAGTGTCAGGCATCATCAACACACTGCATATTTTCTGATACTAAAGTCTTCATTCTTTATTCACTCTGATATTTTTAGCTACTCAGTTAATTGCCATACTTAGCTTTTGTTCTTACAAAAGGGCTGGTGAAGGGCAAATAAGACAGGATGAAGATTAACATAAATGAGAGCAATAAAACATTTATATATATATATTATTCAAATATAGTAATAAAACATTTAATGTTTATTTTATTAAAAAATTTTGGGGAAGAGAAATCAAGAGTTGGCATGTGAGCATTTTGGAAAAATATGGATTACACCTCTAAATAAAAAGAAGGCCAAATAAATTCTTACCTTATTGTGACAGGCAGAAAAGACTTGGCTGTTGATGATGGAACAGGTCTTTTCTGCCCATGCTTTACGATAAGGATTCTTGCTACAGGGGTCTACTACAAAGTATACATCCCCACAGAGAGGATTCTCTTTCCAAGAATTAACAAATTCCAATTCATTTGATGCCACATACTTGCTTCGAGTTTCAAAATCATCCTTCATATTGCCATTATAGTTCCCACACAAACCACATATAGTTTCCTAGATTAAATGAAAGCAGCAATGTCAGTTCAACAGGTTACATTTACTCACCTTCCCTTTTGATTACCGACAGTTTCCTGTGCTTTAGCAGTGAATGGGATCTCCAAATACTCTCATAGTGTCTTAGTGTGTTGTGCATGAGATTCTGTTCATCAGTGGTTGAATATGTTTCTCTTCTAAACTGTAAACTGTCATCATTTAGAAATCAAATTCAACCATACAGTTGTATAAAATACAAGCACTTAGCTCAAATTTCCTGAATGCACTAGGGTAGTCATTTAAAAATCAGCAACTAGTGAAAATCTCTGCTGTTTTGGACAGAATGGTGAAAATGAATTGCTAGTAGCATCTCTGAAAAAACTTTGCCATCATAGGGAGTCAAGGCAACCATCATCAAATGTGCAATTCAGTCTGAATTGAAGGACAGCTTACGGAGGAAGTTATTCTGCAATACCTGTGTTTCTCTGGAGATCTTGATGAAGAAGTTCATGTGCTTATTCCAGATAAGGGTCATGTTGTATTTTCCTGGGATAATGATATCAAACATCAGGTGAAGGGCATTATTTTTCACATTATATCGTACTTCAGGATTTTCCCCAGAAATAGTGAAGGTTTCATCTCTCAGTATGATTGTCAAATTCTGGAAGAAAATTTATCTGGATGTTATAACTTACCAAGTTTTGGTATTTTCCTTGCACTGTGTCACATTCTGAAGATCAGATTCTGTGCTACTACAGACTGTCTTGAATTCCCACTTATTTTTGAAAAGTCATGGCAGTCAGGTGAAATCCCTGGTGACTGGAATAAGGGAAACATTGCACCCATTTTTAAATTTTTAAATCACTAATTCAGAGAGAGAGGCATTTGATGGATGGAGTGTTTGGTGGATAAGGAATTGGCTGGATGGTTGCATCCTAAGAGTAGTGAGCAATGGCTCAACATCTGGATGGAGATCTGTAACAAGTGGTGTCCTGCAGGGGTCTGTACTGGGGTTTGTATTTAATATCTTTACCAAAGACGGGAATCAAGTGCACCCTCAGAAAATTTGCAGATGACACCAAGCTGAGTGGTGTGATTGACACACCTGAGGGAAGGGATGCCATCCAGAGGGACCTGGACAAGCTCAAGAAGTGAAGTTATGAAACTAGATCCTAAGTCAACAAATTTTATCACCACAGCACTGACCAGCTCAAACTGCCAGTATTTAGTCAGTAATGTGGCAGTTGTATACTGCTTGTAGTGACTGTTCCTGGGATAAAATCTCATCTGTCCATTTTCTTCTCTCTGTCAGATAATGAAGGACTCTAAGATAACTGATGCTACTGAGCATTACTGTCCCATAGAACTGAGAACAGTAAAACTTACTGAATTCTGGAGGCTGTCATGCAGCAGTGGAAGGATAACTGCTCATTGCTGTAGTTTCACATCCATATTTTAGGCAAATCTGAATGTATTTTACACTGCAGATATTACCTAGTCTTAGAGAAATTTGGAGAGATTCTATTCATTGTCCGTGATGAGAATTCCTCAATTTTATGCTATTTCCAGAGCTTGGCAGGGGAGGAAATCACTATCTTTTGATGAAGCATTTCACTGTAAAGTTCAAAATTTTACAGCTTCTATGTAGGCAAGAAGTTTGGGGACTGAAACATTGACACAAGAACTGAAAAAAAGCCCCAAATTGATGGCAATTCCTACTAAAATGGAAGCTCTAGATTTAGCTTGTAATTTCACTTACAAGACATCACTTCAAAGATACAGTTAAAGCTTCCAAAATGGAAGGAAACATGACGTGAAAATAAGTATTCAGCTGGATAACAGCAGAATGAAGATCTTACCCCAAGGTAAATGCTGATGGATCTGGAGCATGTAACCCCTGATTTCCCACAGATGACATTCTCAGTAACAATTTTGAAAGAGGAAACAGGTCTGTTAACACTGCAGCCATCCTAAAAAAAAAACCAAAACCAAAAAAACCACAAAAAGCACAAAACCACAATAGACTCCATGTCTGCAGTCTTCCAACTTAAAACATAAAAGCATGAAAAAGTAAAGAAAGCTTAAATATGTCATGACTGATTCTGCCTGTTTTGGGAGGTGATGATATCTGATTTGGTAGTCAAACTGATATCACTTCCCTAGAAGATATAGTAGGCTGGTACAGAATACCTACATATCAATGACTATTTAAATGTTATTAAATCTAAAATTGCTTGTAATTACATGACAAATCTGTGTTTTCAGAAGTAAAGTCCTTTCATCTTAAGTACTGAAACAAGCAAAACATATAAAACCACATTAAATATTTATAAAGATTCAAAGTGCTGTATTGATTACAGATGCATCCTAGGGTATTTTCATTAACCATTTAAATCAAGTTATTTCTTGATGCTAAGATATTGCCCAAGTAAGCAGTAATAGGCAGATTACCATAGCTAATATATATTCACAGTTGCCATCAAACACAAAACGCTGTCCATCAAAAGTGGTGATGTGGCCTTCTCCATACAGATTACACGTTGAGGAACATTTTGATTTCTGAACACATTTCCATTTGCCTTTTGTGCAGGTGCTGGGAGTGAGAAAAGAAACCATACCCAGCTTTCAATGAAATGCCACCTTAACCTGCTTTTTATATACATGCACTTTTATAGATAAGATGCTCATTCACCTGACTTGTGTACACTGTGATCAGGTTAAAATTACTATAAAAACCATAACTAAAAGTACTGTACTTTGGGTGGAAATGGTGGTTTTTTATTACTAGATTAGTAGCTGGAAAGGGAATGAAGTACTTTGAGAATGCTGCTAAAGAGAGACAAACAATCATTTTTTTTGGGGGGGAGGGGGGGCGGGGAGGTTGCTTTTATCTACAGCAAAGAAGGAAGCTTGTGCCCTCATCTTTATTGAGGTGGAGCTGTTAATCCTTGACCTTATGTAGTTTACAGTTACAGGCCCTATTGGATGCCTTTATTCCTTGATATGTATATGGCAGAAATTATCCCTGAAACCAATACCTCGACTCTTTTATCTATACATATATACTGCCAAATGTGAAGCTTCTCTTTATCACCTATGTGCTTTGTCACTTTATTCCTTCTATTCAGCTGTTGCTGTTCCTACTCTCCTGTCAATTAACTGCTTTTGTTATGTAGTTGTACGGTGGAGCGAAACAGGTTCTGCAATGGAAAACTGTGACTCTTACCAGATTTCGCATTCAGTTTGGAGCTGTTCACCTTTTCCATAAGCTAGACCACCATATTCACATGGACACTCCTCAGCTGGAACACACCCGCCATCAAGATTTTCATATAGCCCACCAGCACAGACACAGCCTGATTCACATTTAGTGGGTATCTGGTAGAGATCAACAGATTGCAAAATGAAAAGACACATGAGATGCATTTTATCTTGTATGTGAATAGTGTCAAGAGTGAACCTGTGTAAGTTCTAATTTTGACTTGACTTCAATTTTGTGATTTTTCTCATACTAATATACTAGTCAATTGAACTTGTTTCACTTAAGTTGTAAGGTATTTGGCTACTTACACCAAGAGTCTTGCTTTGAGAAACCTGGTCTACTGGCAGATGATGGGGTACATATGACTGAAAAGGGAAAGAACGCCTTCCAGCAAAGGCTTGCCAAGCTGATAAAGAGGGCTTTAAACTAAAGTGGCTGGGGGGGGGGAACCTTAGCCCATCCCATTCCTGCCAGTTGGAGGCCACTGCCACTAACAGATGCCTAGAGCCTGGAGAAGGACCACAGGTCAGCAGGAGAGCACCTGGGGAACAAGACAAGGGAATTCCAGCTGCTCCAGTCAGCAAGCCAGCTTCATCGTGGGCACTTCCTAAATGCCTCTGTGTGAACACATGGAGCATGGGAACTGAACAAGAGGAGTTAGAGACGTGTGCACATCTGCGGGGCTGTGGTCTCATTGGCATCATGGAGACATGGTGGGATAGCAGGGACAGGTAGCCTGGGAGGAATACAGAGAAATTGTCCAAGAAGCAGAGATCAGGTTAGGAAAGCAAAAGCCCTGATAGGATTAAACCTGGCCAGGGACATCAAAGGCAACCATAAAAGCTTTTATAGGTACATAGGCAACGAAAGGAAGACCAGGAAAAATGTGGGCGCTGTCCAGAGGGAAACAGGAGAGCTGGTTTCCCAGGATACAGAGAAGGCTGAGGTGCTCCATGATTTTTTTTACCTCAGCCTTCACTGGCAAGGGCATAAGCCATATATCCCAACTTGCAGAAGACAAGGGCAGGGACTGGGAGAATGGCGAATGGTTAGGGAGGATCAGGTTCTGGAGCACCTGAGGATCTTGAAGATGCATGCACAGGTCCATGAGACCTGATGAAATTCATCCGTGAGTCCCCAGGGTACTGGTGGATGAGGTTGCAAAAATTCTATCCAACATATTTGAGAAGTTGTGGCAGTCTGGTGAAGTTCCCACTGATTGGAAAAAGGGAAACATAACCCCCACCTTTAAAAAGGGAATAAAGGGAGATCTGGGGAACTACAGGCCAGTCAGTTTCATCTATAACCCCCACCTTTAAAAAGGGAATAAAGGGAGATCTGGGGAACTACAGGCCAGTCAGTTTCATCTTGCCTAGCAAGATCATGGAGCAGATCCTCCTGGAAACCATGCTAAGGCACATGGAGAATGAGGAGCTGATTGGTGACAGCCAACATGGCTTCACCAAGGGCAGATCGTGCCTGACGAATTTGAAGATAAATATCCCAGAGCTGTGGAACTCACACATTCAATTCCAGTAGCCAGCATCTGACAGGTGGGGGCACATGCAGCTCCATACTTATTTTCTAAATTGTCAGAGCATGACACATATTTCTTAGGAGCTTTGCAGCTTTCTAGGAAAAAGGAATAAAAACAAATATTGGAGAGATTGTGAAGTAGCAATTTTACAACATAGCAGAAAAGAATGTGTTTCTAGGTAAATTATATCAGACCCATACCTGCAGGATTTTGAGGTTTGCCTGTGCAACTTAGCCTCCCATTAACGCAGTAGCTGGGGAAAAAAAGAAGAGGGGTGGGAGGGGGAAGGAATTTCAGTGCAATTCTCTCCTAAGAAAGGAATCTTACTATTTTGCAAAATGGCTTCATGTTTCTCACCTTTGGAAATGTTTCATTTATGTTACTACCTTCTCCTCATCCTTCAAAATGGAACATGAATCAACCTGCTTCTCTTTACTTTTTTTAGTACATATTAACATCAGTTTTGAAAGTGAATAGTAGGCCATTCACTGTTATGGTGGCCGGTCAAGTAATTTTTGAGGTTTGTATATAGCTGTCTGGATGTTGCTGATAAAATCTCCTGCTATAAATAATCAGATCTTACCTATTATTTTCTAATTTTTACCTTAACATTTCCAAGCTTATTATAAGTCAAATGATTTTGTTCGTTTAAGAAACTTCATATTTTAGGAAAGGGCAAAAAAGATATCTTAGAAAAGAAACCTTTGCTATTAAAAGTAAAGGAAACTGTACTGGGTTTGGCTGGAATTGAGTTAATTTTCTTTGTAGAAGCTTGGTGGTGCTATGTTTTGGATTTATGAGCAAAACAGTGTTGATAATATGACACTGGTTTAGCTATTGCTGGGCAGTGTCAAGGCTGTCTCTGCTTCTCATGCTGCCCTGCCAGTAAGCTGGGAGTGCACAAGAAGCTGGTAGGTGAAACAGCCAGGACAGCTGACCTGAACTGACCAAAGAGATATCCCATACCATACAACATGGTCAGCAATAAAAGCTCAGGTAAAGAAGGAGGAAGGAGGAATGTTCAGAGTTATGGCACTTGTCTTCCGCTAGTCATAAGTGACCATTATGCATGACAAAGTCACGCTCTCCTGGAAATGTCTAAACATCTGCCTGCTGACAGGAAGTAGTGAATTAATTCCTTACTTAGCTTTGATTGCGCATGCCTCTCTGCTTATTAAATAAGCTTATATTTTCTTATTAAACTGTCTTTATCTCAACCCACCATTTTTTTTGCTTTTGCCCTCCTGATTCACTTCCCATCTGGCTGAAGTGGAGTAAGTGGCTGAGTGGTGCTTAGCTGGTTACTGCTGTTAACCCTCAACAGAGACACATTTTCAGTTTCATAATTCTTATTTGACACACTTACCAGGTAATCCCACCAGCCATTATCGACTGGTCAGGCAAGATGTACTTTCGATCTTCAAAATAGCAGGGACAATGAGATTTACGAACACACTCATTCTTGTGGTTCAAGTACATTCCTTCAGAACAATGGCAGCCGTCAATAGGGATGTCAGTTGGATGACATTCCAGGGCTCGGTTGGAGAGTGACAAGCACGTCCTGTCACATGCCTGAGTGTTGTAGCTGAATGTTTGATTGCCAGTACAAGTAATGGCTGTAAAACAAGACAAGAGTGTATGTTAAACTTAATTTACTTTTCCTCTTCCTTGTGAAAGATAACTGTGCTCAATGTGCAGCATATATCGTGTCAACAGCTTCAACACTTAATGCTTACTATTGTATTGTGGATATGGAGCTCTAGCAAAAAATACTGCATGCCAGGGATTAACACCAACAATGTAGCTGTTTGGAATTTTTATGGAGGTTAAATATCTTCTTGCTTCTTCGTGTATCTTGGAATAAAATAATGCAAAGAGAAGCTTTGCAGAAATACCAATGTATTTTTGAGTAACTGTGAAGCCTGTGCCTCTGTTGAAGCTGCATAATAGCAAAATCACATTCACAACCAGTGGTTTTCCTAGTTCTTTCTCACCTTACAGTACAATATAGTTTTATTTATCTGTCTATTCCATCATTTAATTCTCAAGTCCTGGAAGCATTCACATGCTCATCTTAAAGCATATGTGTAATCTTTTTCATGTAGTCTTAAAATAACAATCCTTTTCTGAAACACAATAGAAGGGTATTCCAAAGTTGGATATCTGTTATCCCTTATCTGCTTTCCTTGTCTTTCTGTTCACTACTTTGCTCATTGCTCTTAAGGTGATTTGGACTCTGTTTAAAATACTGCTTTACCCTTTATGGGTTTTGTTGTGTTATGACACACCTGTAAAATCAGCAGCTCCTGGGAAGATGGCTTTTACACCTGCTGGTTGGCCTACTTGAGCAATAAGTAGTTACCTTCTAATGGCTAATGTAGTTTTAAAATACGTTCTGCCTCTTACTCAGTTTTGTCCTAAGTGATTCAAAGATGGGAATATTCTAAATAGAAACAGATAGAGCTGTATGCATACATTCCTCTGATGGCAGACTATTAAAAGTTGGTTCAGTTACTTACTACAATTGTCCATAATGTTTCTCCAGTTCTCAAGGATTAAACCCATTGAACTGCATGTCCGTGCATACGATCCCAAAGCAGAACAAATATAAGGAAAAGTCTCTTCATAATTACAGGCTTGATAGACACATCTCTGAAACCCAATACATGGAGAGTATTGTTACTGTTACTGGGGAGCAGACATTCAGAGGTGCTAAACCCTGGAGGTATTTAAAAGATGTGTAGATGTGGTGCTTAGGGACATGGTGGACATTTAGTGGTGGACTTGGCAGTGTTAGATTTACAGTTGGACTCTATGACTGTAAAGGTCTTTTCCAGCCTAAATGATTCTATGCTGAATTGCAGAGGTAAGTCATGCAAAATACATGTTATTGCATAAGTAAAACTGATTTAAAAGATCACATTAATTGCTTGATTGACATGAATATAATATGCTTACTACCTAAAAAATGCCTTTGTTTATTGTCTGCTTTTAATTTTTAATTTTCAAAATGCTTTGTGGAGATTGGCAAATATGCTTGGTTATGCATATGCAAAAATCAACACTTTGCGTATTTAAAGGTGTTGACATGAAGAACTGCAGCATGAGCAAAACCTCCTTCTGATTCATAAGGATGAGACTAGTGCCTATGACCAGACTTTTAGCGTGGTGGAGACATAATTTTCAAACCCACACTTGATCCTTAGCTTCAATGCATTGCTGATTCACATGAGTGGGATACTCTATATGTACATTCTGATCCATATTTGGACTCTCTCTGTACACCATCTATCACAATTTCCTACCTTGTAGAAAGGAATAGGGTTCACCACAGCATGGCATTTCTCAAACACTGTACCCTTCTTCGTAAGAATGGAGCAATGAGTCTCAGCAGATATTTCTAATGGAAGTAAATAATGGACATTAAACAAAAAGTTAGGAAAAAGAAGTGAAAAAAAACCTGGACACACTACTCTAGCTGAGCTTTTGGCAATGATGGATTTAACAAAAGGACAACTTAGCTTGTTAGCTTGCAGACTATACCTTTGTTCAAACAGCTCCGTAGGGCTATTCCTTTTTTTCCCCCCCCTTTTTTCAAAGACCAGTAGCAACAGAGACTTGAAAAGGAAAAGCCCGGACTTCAGTCACAGCACTGCTGAACAAATCTAAAACATCCCTGAACATTGCAATTTCACTGGAAATAAGACCAAAACCCTCTGATTCATTATCTCAATCCCAGATCTCTAGAAAGGGATGTGAAAAGCTTCCACTAGATACGTATTCTAGAAATCAGAAATGTCTTGTTGGTGACAGAATTTGTGATGTTCAATTATCTCAGTTTCTGTTTCTCAAACTCTCTCATTTCCCTGATAGGGACTTATTAAAGTATCAGGCACAGCTAGCTGGATAGACCAGTTACAACAGGATCATCTACTTACTGTTCAGTTGACTCAAAGCACAAGGGTCAGTATCTCTCTCTAAAGCAGGATGGCAATTTCCTGCCCTCCAGGAATCTACGAACAGGGAGGCTGTCCCTTCAGTGATATCCATGCTAGTCATGAAGTCATCTGTAGTGTCTCCATTGTAATTGCCACACAAACCTAGTAACAGCAGAAATACAAGAGGTAGCTGAAAACGAATCTGTACACAATGTTCTATGTTTCATTGTATAATAGCAAAAAACCTGAGTCAAATGTTCTATGTGGATTGTCAGTGAATACTATAGGTCAAGTAGCCAGAGAATCTTGGTAATGTACACATTCAGTTACTGAGCCTCTGCCTTCTCAAGACTGTCCACTTCTATTCAGTGACAAATTCATATAGATTTTTTTGTCGTTTCCAGAAAAAAGGCTTTTTCAGTGGCTTTAATTCATGTAAAAGAGAAAGGCCATGAAAAACTTCTGCAGTTACACGTGTTTTCTTATGTATATAGAATCTGTAATGACAAACAATATACATTTAGACTTTTTTAAAAGGTACAGCCCCTCTGTACTTCCCCCAAGATAATTAGAATGCAGGTTATGCCTTCGTGACTGATGTTACTGTGCAATAAACATCAACATCTCCATCTGGTTCTTAACAGCTGAGAAGCTTTTAGATGTTTAGGCTCATTGTGTTTACAGTCATCATGCAGTGCATTCAAAATACTCCCAAGAGGCAGAGACCTTACAGACTAATCTGTTGCCCTGTCATTGTGTAGTAAAGCACATACTCAAAAAGACACACATAAAACATGTGTAGAGCAGCATTACATTACACATGAAAAATGTCATCCATCTAATTTCTTTGATTAATTTTGAAGTTGTTAGTGGAAAAAAATTCTTGGCACATCAGTTTTCCAGTGCAGATATTTTTGTTCTTTTTTATTTGAATCCAGAGAAGAAAGTTTGTTCCTTAAAGGATGAGTACTAAGTTTTCAAAATAACACTCCCTACATTTTCTCCTTGTCATGGGGAGTAGATTTCTTACCTAGGGTTCTGCCTTTGAATTGTGATCCAACTTTCACATAGGCCTGGAACACAGGTGATGTTTGAACTACAACTTCCAGCCCAAAGGTTGTATACATTTGAATGTATATTGAGGATTGTCTGAAAATAGTGATGTCTCCTAAAAGAAGAAGGATATTTAGAAATAAGAGACTTTGATATTGCAAGTAATGATTTTAATGCCTATGTAAGTATTCTAGCATTTTGTCTACCAGACTTCTTCCACACACAACTATCCACAGAGCAAAAGATTTTAACCTTCCTTGAAAACCTCTGCTATTGGAAATTGTGCGAGAAAAGATGCTGGGTTGTATAAAACAGACATTTAATGCAATTTGGATTTTATGTACATTCATTCTTCTTTACCTGATTTGTAAGGTAGCCGCTTAAGTTCATCATCATCAGTAAGGAGTTCATTCTGAGAAATCACAATTTTGTCCTGTAAGAAAAGGACATGGAATGAGAAGTAACTACCTGTACTGATGGTATTCATATGTTCTTTAACTCAAGCAACTGTATCATCAGTGACGTATATAACAGGAAAAGATTGATTGCAGCTTTTACTCACATGTTATTCCACACTGCTTTCAGTTTTCCCTTTGAAAATAACTTCCCGAGTTGATGTGGCAACAGAGATCTTTACTGTGTATGCATGAATTGGAACATATCTTTACTATCTCTCCCCATAATTTTTCTGGCTACTTAAAGCAATAACTTTAGGAGTTTTGCTAATCTGGTTACTGAAATGCTGGATAGAACCTGTGCAGGAAATACTTACCTTTGCAGACAGGTAAATTATACCACTGAGTGAAGTCTCAGAATGAGAATAACCAGACTTTTCATATACAGCCATTAGGGTTCCATTGTGTGGCAGGCTGGAACTCTGGAGGAATGCAGCAAAAAGGGAAGTCTGTGTCAGGATAACAGTGATTTGTAGAATAAGTGTATATCATAGGAAGACAGCAGTTTGCGTTCCAATAGCAAACCAAAGACAGACTAAAATATATCCATTTGATATTGTGTGTTTCTGGACTGCAGGAAATTACCTTCATAAGAATATAAGTGCAAACCCCATGGAACCTGTATGATCTAGAATCAAATGTAGTAACAAAGGAGCCTCCTTCTAGCGAACATCTTCCAGGGCAGGGCAAGTCTTTGCAGTTCCATTGACCCATCGTACATTTACTAAGGAAAACAAGAAATTCTGTATAAGGTTATTCTCATACTAAGGCATTATTTACCAGCAGAGGATCTGATCCTCCTGTCTGGGCTTTTTGCTGTAGCTGATCAACATGCAAAATTGGTTAGTGAACAGTGTAACATACATATGCATCCTGAACTTTCGTTTCCACTGTTTTGAAATTTCTTTTCATTACACTCTAAAAAGTCAACTCCTTCCTAATAATGGAAGTTGTGATTTGTATCACCTTTCCCCTTGAACCTCCTATGCTGTGATTTTCTTTGTCTATGTATACCTGTTGAAGTTGTTCGTCTTACTTCAAAGTTGCTGAACTCTTGTACAGATAGTCAGTAAACTTTCCTGAATTGATTAATCATGAAAAGTGCGTTCATTGTTATAGTTCTGAGGATCAAATTCCATTACTTATCCTTTATTTAATTTATTAGAATTATGCTAGCAAGAGAAGTAACACTCAAAAAAATTCCACTTAAAAAAAAAAACCACCTTCCAAATTAAAAAAATATTGTCTTGAGTAATTATCTTCTATTTCAAAACAGAAATTTAATTTTCAGTGCTGATTTGGTGATCAGAAATGCTGAGATTGCCAGCAAGAAATAGTAAGTACTGGATATTTGTTTTGTACTAATTTTATCTCTGCTTTCACAAGGGACATAAAAATGCTACTGTTTCGTGTGGCCTGAAGGAGCCACATATTAATATCTATATGTATATTTGTACAGATTAACCAGGAAATGAGACATGTATATCTTCAACTAGAAACGTATGATTTGTGGCACTTGATGAAGGTGGACTCAGAGATGATATGACACATTTGCAGATGTCATCCAAGAAGTTAAAGCTAAATTTTCCAATTGCTTGGTGATACTCTCCATCTTTTCATGAAAGTGCCTGTTGCTACTCACCAGGTCCTACATGCTGCTTTCATTGTCTCACCAGGAGCATATATCTTCCCATTCAGTGTACACGGACACTGCTGAATGTGGACACACGTTCGATTCTTTGAGATGTCATCAAGAACAGTTCCTGCCAAAGAAGGTTAAATACTTGTCTGTGCCCTTACTTAGCACCAAAGGTATTATAGTTTGAATGCTTTCCAAAATTATCTTGAGAATTCTATGTTTGCACAGCCAGTGCCCATACTTAGAGATATAATGTGCTGGACATTTTCTCTTAATTAAAATAAAACTGACTCTTCACAAGTGATAACAGCGATTGGCTACTTTTCATTTGAAAGTGCAGACAATTATCTTCATTTGAAATTTGAACTTAATTTGAAATAACAGTAAGCTTGAATGTTCTGGTTGGTTGGGGGTTTTTGGGGTTTTTTTTGCTATGACCCTCTCATTAAGTCGGGGATTTTGAAGGGTGGACACATCCTGTTTCCTAGAGTACATGGTCTAGGTTTAAATATGTAACTCACAGCACTTTCGACTGCTATAAAATGGTGATCATATTGATGTGAGTACATACATCACAGTAACCTTGGAGGATATTTCAGTTCTGAAATTTCAAAACAATATGCAAATAATAGTCATAATCAGAATTTTGGTGGGAAGTTTATCTTGAACTATTTTAAAGGGATTTTACAAAATTCCCACAATACTGCAGAACTTCTCTGAAGTATGCTACCTCTTGCTGGTGTCCTGAAAGTCTAGATAACTGTTTGGGGTAGGAAATTAATTAAACTTCCTCACTGAGTGTTATAGTATAGAACTTCAAGCAGGTAGCATATAATTATCCCATCATGTATCACACACTGGAGAGGAAAATGCCTTCAGAACTCTGTTCTTGTGAATAGTGACCAAGGACCTTTAAGGACCATGATTATTCAAGACTCCAGTCATATTATGTTACCCGAGAAATGGCAGTCCTAGCAGCAGAATGCCCTGAAATGCACTGCTAGTTCATTATTAAGAAATCCATTCCACTTGACTGGATATATGCTGAAAACATTTGTATGACCTATTTAGGATATGATGAATACAGAAATGATACCTTCTGGACAAAAGCAACCATAGGTACAGTGACTGGAACAGCTGTACTCTGGGTTGGAACAGGTTTTAATACACGGAGACCCACATTCCTCATAGATTTGATTAGCAGAACATCTTCCCACAGCTGCAACAAATAGTGAAAGTGCTAAGATTTCTGAATTGTAAACAGAAGAATCTCTTATCTACCACCTAAGATGGAGAAGAGCTTGTGACTTTCTGCACTAACATTCTCTTACCCTGCCTCCATACTAATCTGAGTACTATCACAGAATGTACCTTACTAATATTTATATGAATCTTTAAAATGCCATGAGGAGTTCACAGTTTTGAAGGATTAAAGCCAATTGCAGACTAACCAAAGAATAAAATGGGTTACCAATTTATGTAAGAGAGATAATCTTGGAGAAGAGGAAAAATTATTTTAGAAAGAAGTGCAATTTGAAAGCTTCGGGGACAATAATGGAGCTTAGGAGGGAACGTTTTCAGTACATATGAGGGAAGATTGAAAGAAAACTCCATGTTAAACACAAAACAAAAAATCAAGAGTGAAACCAGTATGTGAAGATCAAAAGGAGAATAGAAGAACATGACATTGGAGATGCAGGATGAACAAATGATGCAGGACCGCATAAGTAACAATGGTGAGACAATAGACTATGGCAAGTTAAACTATTTCAGGAATATAACTGAACTGGAATTTCACTAATCTTACGCTAAAATCTAAATTGTAGCCAATCTTTTTGAAAAGCTTTTTGAAACACAATAAGAATGAGGAGATAAGGAGAAATGTATCAATGTCAAAGCAGTTTATTTTACAAATTTGCTTCATATATTCATATGAAAGATAAATAAAAATATGATTAAATTATATGCTTCTGAAGGGCAATATCATATTAAGCAAGGTCATTTTGAAAGTTTCTCTATTTTCAACATGAGCTGCATTTCTGGTAATTTAATGTGTGAGCTGGTTTAGAAATCAGACCATAAATTTAAGTTACTTTTGACTTTTTTTTTTTATGATCAGTGTGTTCTCTTATGAAACAAGGAATCCTGCTACATACCACTGACTTTAGTCTGAAGTTTCAGATGGATTAAAAAAGACTGCAAAAAGTGAATCAGAACTTTGATAACAAATAAGCACTTGAAAAAAGGTGTGGATAATCAGGTACAGCTTTGAGAGGAATGGAAGATTTGCCTCCTATTTGCTTTCAATCAGTAGTTGTAATTAAGGAGGTTTCAGGCTTCTGAAAATGGACTACTGAAAATTTCTTGTGAATAAAAGGGGTTATGTCAATTCTTAGCAGAATGGTTCAAAGACTTCAGAGGCCATTGAAAAGTTCTCTCTCTTCACTGGCTAATTTGCTAAGTGCAATAATGAAAAAAAAAACCCAACCAAAAACAAAACCAAAAAAACCCAAAGCCTGTACTAAGAGAGAGCAGCCTTCTTTTGGTAGTCTGAGAAATTAAAGTGATTTCACTTGCCGGATGTTTCTTTCTTTTATGGTCACTGATCTAGATGTAGAAGCAGTATTCATGCTTCCTCCTTCACCTTCAAGGTTTCCATGCTCCCCTTAATGCTTTACCAAAGATCACTGTTGTTCTTGTAAGAAAACAGTATGTTTGATATTGTAGACAGTAGAGACTTTTCTATCTGTTGATTTAAACTCCAGTTAATCATCATTCTCCCGCTATGTAAGATACAGCAGTGTTAAGTACAATCTCCTACAAATAAAACAATTCAACTTACAGCAGAAGTTTTCAGTTCTCCAGTTGAAGACCATTTGATGGGACATGGCACATTGCCTTGAATACTCTGATAGTGTAGAGCAAGTGCAATTGTTTTGTCCTGGTTCACTGCAGTCCTGCATATCAAGCTGGCAACGAATGACAAATCCATCCTTAGGCACACTGCAGGTTGGGGAGACCAAGTTAAGTAGCTGAGAGCAGATCATGGCCTAAATGAAAAGAGAAAGAAAATTGTTCTTAGCAGTGTTTCCCCCATGTGAAACATGTATTGGGTTTGCTGATTTTCTTTTCACCTAGGGCTGGAAGTGATTGCAGTTGAAAGTGTTTGGCCCTGTTATGAATGATATTATATGGCAACATGTTTAAAGCATCATTTAAGGTCTTCAAGACTGTACAGCTTATAATGTTAGGTTTCTAGTTGTTTAACAGTATGTTCTTTAAGGCTTCACTGGTTTCCATGACTATCCTGTAATGACCTGCATGAAATCTCAGAAAGCTGTAGCTAAATGCTGGTAGGTTTGTATAAGTGATATAAATCCACCCTCAGAAATGCCCACAGGCCTTTTTCAAAATGTATCTTAATGCACAGAACTCCTTTCATTCATCATATCATGCTATACAAATTTTGACTTTATCCATTTTCATGGAAGTCAGTTTTATGAAACCACTCTCTCTCTGTTGCTGGTTTATATCTTTCCACCTCTATTAGGAATTGTGCTGCAGAAAAGCCAAGAAGATCTTTCTTACATATTTTTTGTGAGGAACGGTGGAAATTGATATCTCCTCAGACAGGCAGATCTCTGATGGATCATCCATTTTTTGTAATGCAGCAAATTTATATGTATCCAGCAATTTACCTGTAAATTGAAGGGTTATAATTTGTCAGGAAAAAGCCCACATGGATTTGTGTAATTGTTGCTGTCGGATAGCAAAATCAAATTCTACACTTTGACTGTGAAAGGACTTCCTAATGAATCTACTTGATGATAACAACTACCTAGCCCCAGTCAGCAACTAAGCACCACACAGCCACTCGCTCACCTATCCCCTCCCCCAGTGGGATGGGGGAGAGAATCAGAGGAAAAAAGATATAAGAATACTTGTGGCTTGATATAAGAACAGTTTAATAATTGAAAATAAATGAAATAAAATAATGACACTACTACTATGATGCAATGAAAATACTACTAATAATGTTACTACTAATAATAACATGTAATGAAATTACACTGGTCTATTCCCAGAGAAGTGATTGCCCCTCGCAGCCAACTCCCCCAGCTTATATACCAAGCATGACATTTGATATCATGAAATGTCCTTTTGGTCAGCTTCATCAGGTCTCTGGGCTGTGTCTCCTCCCATCTGGGAGGCAGAGGCAGCATGAGAAACTGAAAAAGCCCTTCGTTTAATATAAATATTGCTTGAGAATAACTGTGTTATCAACATTCTTTTCAAAACAAATTCAAAACATAGTCTCACACTAAAAACTTCAATGTTTTATCAACAGTTTTCTCACCACAAATCCAAAACATAGCCTTCTACTAGCTACCGTGAAAAAATTAACTCTATACCAGCCAAAACCAGCACAGCTCTTTACCTGGAGTCCATTCAGTAAAGCATACTTCTATCACTTTGATAATGTCTCTGAGCTATTTCCTGATCTATGACATCTACTACCTTACATGATACCAGCTGCTACTGTTTTCCTGCCAGTTGTGTTATTTTTTTCCAGCTGCTAATTAATACCTCTTCTTTTCACCCCCCACTCTTATATTTTCCCCTACATGTGAAGTTAAACTCATCACAACTCCAAAAAAATATTGTATGCTTTTTAGAACTCTTTCCTTTGATGTGTACAGAAAACTGCACCTGGCTGTGTTGATCTGAAATTGTGCAATGTCATGTCTCCACACTAGCACTGCAGTTCATATTAACAGTGTGCTTTTAAAGCAAGTCTTCCAAACATCCCTACTCCGTAGCATTTGATTTCCATTGCAGAGTGCTCTTGGCATACAGATCTCCTTTAAGATGAAACCAAGCCAGAAGATGTACTCCAAGAGTATGTGTGATGAGCTCCAACTGCTCATGGGCATAAGTTCAATAGCCCAGATCCGAGTGACTCTGAACTGAACCCCCCAAACCACATATAGTGCAGGTGTCAGGTCCTCAGCTCCAACTGTTTTGTTCTGAAGATCCACCTTTATTGGGACATGCTACTTGTTAATGTTCTTGTCCACTATGTTATTTTCATTACAGCTTCATTCTTGCTTCTGCCTAACGTAATAATTTCTCTCACTGTCCCTTACTATCAACCTAGAATGAAAGTTAGGTGAAAGAGAGTGTGATCCTTAACACCGGTTTCTGAAATGTAAGAGTCCTTATCACTTGCCTGTGGAACCCACAATATTATCATCATAGCAAATAATAATAATCATGATAGGTATGTTGGTGACCTATGGGAATGCCTTACTCAATTCTGAATCTGAGTGAGCAGTCAGAGCGACATTAGCAGAGTATGAAATTCCCACCTTGACTCAGTTTAGTCAACTCAACTAGTTTAACTAGTTCTCCTTCCATCTGGCCTGTCCCTAGATCTTACCTTCATTCACAAATTCATTCAATTCATAACCATCATAATTTCCACACATTCCACAGGTTTTCCCCATATATTTTTTTTCAGTCAAAACCTAAAATAAAATAAACACGTTAAAAAGGATCACCATAAGCAAAATGATCTATACAGCATTACCTTTCTCAAAAAAATTCAGTTCAAGGATCCAATTAAAGGTGATCTTTCTCATTAATTTCAGTGACTTGGATAGTGGAAAAGTTTTGGAAGCAGTAACTTCTTTTTCCAATAGGAAAATAATGATTGTTGCAATTTTTTGATTCAATAAAAGAATAAGATTCTAAGATATTTTTGGAGAATTGAGGGGACATAATATTCTAAGGAGCCAGGGGAAAAAAAAAATAAAATAAATTAAAGGAAATTATGCTGTTTCCTTGCTGATATCTTTGTTGACAGAGCACAGATTTCAGGTTTGTTCTCTTACGCAACTGAAGGTTACAGGAAGAAAATCTGTTTTCAGAAGAAGGTTATTCAATTATCTATTGCTCTGGACAGCATAGTGCTAATATTGCTACTGGTGACAATCAATGAATTATTATGAAAACCTTAGATCAGAGGAAATAATCTGACTATGTAGAATATAGTGTGTACCCCTCACAGCAGCATTTCCTGTCATATATGTGATAATAATGCTGTAAATCTCCCAGACAATTCATTACATAACAATCTCCCTGTTTTAGCAAAGTTACCAGTTTAGAATTCAGTGTCTTCTGTGGCATTAATATCACAGGTCATGCTCTAAAATACATCAGGGATTTTGGAGGAAAACCAGGAAAAGATTCAGAAAAAGGAAAGAAATAAAGGAGGTGGTAGAACCATGTGTTTGAAACCAAAAGATGTCTAGGGGAAGCACAGTAGAAATGCCAAAGCTATGGCATACCTCATTAAATTCTACACAATTTCACACAACTCCAAACAACTTCAATATCCCCTTAGCAAAATATTGTAGCTGCTGGAATACTTTAAGGAAAGTTTAAAATCTGTGAAAGCATCCACAAGTCACAACATTGGTGGCTTTTTTTAACTACCAGTGCTGGAAGTGAAAGGAACATGCAGGAAAAAGGAAAGAAAAAAAAAAACCGAAAAAGAGTTCTTTATTTCAAGATGAGTGGATGAAGCAGGAAAAGAGTAAGTATTCAAATTGTAAACACATGCAAAAAGCACCCATTAAGTCTAAGGAGAGCTTTTCATTCCACTGTCATCGAGAATTTTTTCTTCTGCTTCATGAGAGCATTTTACTAACCATGAGATAGTCATCATTGTTCCACATGACAACTAGCTCCATTTCCATCAGCTTGGCCACCAGACGGGTGTTGCGCCCGTAAGGCGCTATTTGAATTCCATTGCTGGTGTAAGGCAACTTAATGACACTGTAATAAGGCAAGAAGAGAAGCTGACCTTTTCATAACAACAGTATACAGGTATTGGTTATCTTTTTTAGATATGATACACATACAGTCTGACTACTTGCACCAACATGAAATAGTATTTTTTTTTCCCTTTGCAACTAACATAAGATACGTTAAAATTTCTGTTGATTGAAAATCAATGCCTGTAGTTTCACAGAATAATCTCCAGTAGATGGTTGCCTACTGATTATACTACTGAAAATGTTTGCACAGGACTTGGCATCTTAATTTCATTTGGTTTTATTAGGGTATAGTAGTATGTTTCAAGAAACTTGTAACAATACACTTTGTATGGTAGAACTGTTGTTGATTATTCTGAAGACCTATGAACTACAGCCTATTAATATTGGAATTATTGCTACAACTGAAAGGTGGTAAGATTAGAGAAACCCAGGGTTTTGTACCCAGGTAAGTATAATAAGATACAGATAATCCACAATCTATTATTTTCTGTATCTGAATGTGCTCACAGGCAAAAACTCAACACAGCCTAACTGATAAAAATTCTGGAAGCTTCCCTGGCAAAGTTTCCTTGTATGGGAGAATCTGTTTAGAAGAATAAGTGATGCAGAACCCAAAAGTTCACATCAGTGTAATTTCTCAGCAAAACAGGTGTTTCCTGGACATAGTAATCCTTGGAATAATGTGAACAGTCAGTGGTCTCATACACAAGAACTTCTTTTTAAGCCTCTCCTATACGTCTATGTTGGTTGTATAGTTCAGTTTCTCTTGTATCCTACATACATGTTATCTTTAGCACAGAGGGTTCAGAGTTAACTAAGTCTTAAATCAAATAAACTCTAAGAAAAAACAGGAATTTCAACTAATACCTACTAAAGGGTATAAACCATTTCATCTGCGCTTATAGTAGAGATAAGCATAAGCAGACTGGTAATATCTAGGAGACTGTAGTTTCAGTGTGAGAACAGTTTTGGTTTGAGAAGGTTAGTTTATCCCTTTGCCTACACAAATGTACTCTGAGCTTGATTCAAATAACTGCAAATTAAATACTTTTCTAGGGAGTATGAATGCTTGATAGGAAGAAATGGGAGTTGAGACCAGCTAGGTGTGCTAACTTCTGTAATTTGTTCACTCATTTTTGACACAAAGTAGTTTTCTTTAGTGCAACTGCTATATAACTCCTTGCTTTCTTAAACACTTTTTTTACATTCAGCACAAAGTCTTACCCAACGCTCCTGACAGAAATGCTGCCTTTCTCAACAATGACCACGGAAGGTCCCAGCTCAATAATGATCCTCGCAATTTTTTTGTCAAGCCCGCGGCGGAACTGAATGTTGAAGTCTGGGCTGGTTTCATCACATACAGTTGCAAAGATATAGTTGCAGGTCCCAGTGAAGTCATACTGGTATTTATCAAATGTTGAAAAATGCCCTCCACCCCAGGTAGAACAGGAATCCTTGCTCAAAACTATTAAAGTGAAAGAGAAAAATGGATTTAGGTCTTCCAGCAGCCTATTTACTCATTCTGATTGCCATTTCAAATATAAATAGCAGGAAAAGCTAGTAAGTTTCTATTCAGATTAATTATGTAAACAACATCCTAGCCATTTTTTTGTGTGTGTGTGTGTAACCACAATGTTTTATCCCAAGTCACGAAATGAAACAATAGTTGAAGTCAAAGAAAAGTATTCTTATTTACTGTATCAGAGGAGCGCTCCCTTCCATTCCCTTCCTGGGTAATATAAAGGTTTACCGCTCCCTTCCATTCCCTTCATGGGTAATATAAAGGTTTACCTTCTTATTTCAGTCTGCTTAATCTGTTTGCAAAGGTGACACCTTGCTCCTAGACAGACCTTTAACATCTCAGACACAACATTTCTGAAGCTATCTATGGCAATACTGTATTATGATTCCTTGCACAGTCAGAGCATTAGCTATCTAAATACTGTCTTCAAAGCCCAACTTATAAGTCCCCATTTTTTTGGCTCAGTGATTGTGTGACAAAGTTCCAGCCAGCTCTGTAAATATATGGAATGTTTTAATCAGTTTTCATTTTTAAAAAGTAATCACTTTTCATCTGAATGGACAGATTTTAGGACATTGAGATGATTCATATTAAAAAGGGATACAATTCCAGCGCTTGATGTTAAGTATTTCTATACCTGCTTAAAGCATTTGAACTGTCCCTGTGAAGTTGACAGAACTCCTGAAATAAGTAAAATCATGTCCTTGGTTATATATTTCTGGACTCAGATCATTATTTTTCATTTTTTCATTATTTTTTGCTTATGGAGTTATATGAAACTCAGGTATCTTAGAGGCAGGAAGTATCAGGTAAGTTTAGAAGAGTCTACCTGAAATCTATATTCACTGCTTTAAAGCAAAATCATTTTTTTACTCCTAAATGATCAAATGATACAGAATGATACTGATTTTGTTGAGGTCATGTAGAAAATATTGGTTCCCAATGAGCTGATACCTGTTGGCAAAAAGTACTCCTCTTCCACACTTCTGTGCTGTCCAGAACGTCTGACTGGAAAAGAGGAATTAGCTAATTGTCATCACTGATGCTTCGTGTCCAATACCAGCTAGTTTAATGTATTGTACTTAAGTGACACTGAGCAGCAAACCCCAGCTTTTTTAGAGTGAGCCAGGGAATGATTATCTGGGGTTGCACAATTGTCAGAGTGCAATAGGTGTCGCTTCCTATAAATATAGGAGTGCCTTCAGAGTATTTGCTTTTATTTGAAGGTTATCAGAGAAAAGTAGCAAATGGGAATGCTAATAACTCAAGAAAGTTTAAAACTAGATTATATATTTGTCTCGAGTTCAGTTTTTATTAAGTGATACCTAGGGACTGTCTTTTAATTTGTGCATATCCATGCCCTATCATTCCTCTTGTTGTAAAACCAGAGAGGAGATAGAGATGATGAGTTGATTTTTTTTTTTTTTGGCTTATGTTGAATGAGAATTCACCTAATTCAAGTTGCTGTCTGCTGCTTCTGCCTAAAGAAACACTTCTCATTATAATACATTTGCATTCTGTATCATTCTGTTTGTTCTACACCTCTGCATTTTCCCCCAAACCAGATTAAGAATATAATTGACAGTTGGATGTTGAAGAGGAGATCTGCCCATACCATGACTCCCCCCACTGGTTTCTGGCTATAAAGGTGAGGAAGAACTATTCCATATTCTGATCTTCCATTTGCACATAAATTTGTTTTAACCTGCAACCTTTAAAATACTCTCATGGACCAACCTAAATGGACAATCAGCTTTGTTTCATTTCCTGCATTTTGCAGTATCAAAAGAATCCATTTCCAAATTCTTAGATAATATTAGGCAGCAATCTACAGGAATGAAAATCAAACTGATCACACAAATGACCCCAGTAGCAAATTTCTAAATGCGGAAGGCTACTAAACTGCTCACAGTTTCTATCCTTAGGCATCAAAACCTCAGCATGGCACATTAAAGCACTTTGGAATTAGTGTAAAACTTACCAGAGCGAGGCAACATATTTTTACATATTTGTCTTTTCATAGCAAAATCTTCATTTGGCATTTCTAAAAGTAATGATTTAAAATGTATGCTCCTTGAGGCAAGGACTTATTTTTATTATGTGTTTTGTACAGTGTCTTTTTCATTAGGAAATTGATGCTGATTGGAGTTGTTACTCATAGTTGAAATGTCAACATTAAATACCAGGTCAGTCACTTACTTCTTTGTAGAGATTCTTTCTGTTTTTGGAGAAAAAAGTGGGGCCAATAATTTCCTTCAAAGGCTGTGGAAGAAAAAACACAACAGGAAGAATTTATATTCTGAGCACAAGGAAGCTGAATATTTGTATATTTAATAATTTTTAAACAGGGTACTATTCAAAGTACTGTCAGCACATGTGCATTGTGTCCTGCCACAAAAACAATGGAAATTATAGTGGATAGACACCTAATTAATCTCTTAATAAAAAAATTCTTCTGTGACTGGTACAATGTTACAAAAAGCTGCCAGAAACCCTATGCGATGTGGGATTTCATGTATTTCATCCTCAAATCCTATGTTCCTCGTTTAAAAAAAAAAAAAAAAGGGGGATCTTTCTTCATGCTTTTTTAATTCTTGTTCCACCATCTGGGTAGAAGTGGTGGAGAGAACAGCCAAAACTGGGAAAATAAAGGAAAAGTGAAGTTTGGCTAGTGTTTCAGTACAACCTCCATGGTTGGCCTGCAACTCTGCAGGCATCTCCAGAGTACAGCACACTGCTCCCTCTGTCCTTCCACGTTCCTAATGAGCTGTGCATCACAGTAAGTACAGCACAAAAATCAATAGAGTCAGTTTGTATGGCTATTGAGCTAACACTCTTTACACCTAGAGTTGCTCATGACTTTTTTCAACCCTTTGATTTTGTTCAATAATCTATTATTATTGGTTTAACAGTTTTGCAATCACTACAGTTTAACCCCGAACTACAAACTCTACATCAATGGGATTTAAGAGTTTGTACCAGCTGCCTTCAGAGGATATTTGATTTGCAGGAACTGAAGATATACCTAAAGCATTATTTCCAGTGAGATCTAACTAGAGAGCTTATTGTAAAACAAGAACTCTAATACTTCATGGACAAATATTTTAGATCAGTACAGACTGTTTGGCTTACAAAGCTTTTTTGTGAACTCTTCAGACTCAAAATTCACAAGTCTAAGCATGCCAAACAGTTACCAAATGTTACAAAGACTCCAGGTTTGATATTTAGATTCAAACATTGAATGTAATAATCATCCTGGATTATGTGGAGTTATGTAAGAGTTATACTGAAAATAATGAAGGATATGAAATCCACTTTAACATTTTGCTTGAAGAATGGCTAGTTAAAAAAAAAACCAAACCAAAACCAAAACCCAGAGCTATTTGCTGACTATCTGCCAATAAGTCTATATCCTGTCAAATCAAACTATTAAACTAATTACAGTATGGTAATTATTCTCAGCATTTTCATTGTTTTTCTCACACTTAACTCCTAAGAGATTAGTAAAATCATCCTGGCAATTTTATTAACCATTCACAACGACATGAAATTGTAGATTGCATAGATGCAGGAAGTGCTATGGCCCCATGTAGAAGTTGTACCTAGCAACCATTTAGGAATTTTCCACTGAAAAGGCTTTCCTAGTGGTAAATGAGATTTCTAAACTACTGAAATCTTCCTTATTTACATTTTACTATTCTGCAACACTGTAACTGTATTCTGTTTATCTTTGAGAAACAGGATGATTTTGAGTTGACATGAAATACTTAATTTTGAATTCGTTCAATAGACTTTAAACAGACTTTAATTTTTCTAATATAAAGGAAGTTTTACTTTCAGTTCCTACTCTACTCTGGTTGGCCTGACTTCCTTGAGAATCATATCTGTCACAGAGCAGTTTCTGTGTGGTCAGTCTGTCTTGTTCATGCATGTTTGCTGCTTTTTTTTAGTTATCAATTGAAAGAGGAAGTCGGTCTTCCAGTTTCCATCAGACTTCACATCAAATACATGTTCTTACAATGAATATTTACAGTTCTAGTTAGAGCCAAGACTTAAGGTATGGAATTTAGATGCAGAACCACGATGAGGAGAATTCAATCCTTTCAATCCTTGCTTTGATTTAACTCATTCTAAAGAGACAAGACTTGGGTCTGGATTTCAAAACAATGAGCATCTTGCATGCTGGCCAGTTTTAGAACATACAGATCAATCTCTTATGGTTCAGATATGACTCCAAAAATTGTCTGATTGTCTGAAATCTTACTTGACAGAATGAAATCTCTATTTGTTTTCACAGTCTCCAACCTCACATGGTATTTCAAGGCCCCAAAATGCTGATACATCCCACAGTGAGAAGACTGCTCTATAAGAATTTTCTAGATCCTAACTTTAGGTTTTTATGTTTAAATTCAACTGAAGCTTCATCATAGACAATCAAGTCCTTTATAGATGAGGCCCTATTTGTAATTTCCAAGTTTATACATAAAGCTTGTGTCCAAATAGGGCTTAACAGTAATTTTCCATTTGATTGAGAGTATTAATATTTATAATAATACATCTACTCATCTAACATATGAAACCATGTAGATTAACAACTTGCAGGCATCTGTGTTTGGGGTTAGGACCCATGTTCTGGTACTTTATTTGATCTTGGTTACAATGGTGCTAATGCAGTGAATGGAGTTATACTTGATTTATAACAATATAGCTAAGATTAGAAATTGGCTCCAAGTGTCTACAAAAGGGTTGAGTTGCTTTTTTTTTTTTTTTGTTCTACAGTTTAAGTCAGTGATTTAAGAGCAATACATGTCCTCATGTAATTTGAACTATATGGTTCATTAAATGTAGTAAACACAGTACAGAAGAAATAAATTTAACTTTGCTGAAACTAAAGCAAGTAAAGTATGCTTTATAGCAGCTTGCGACTATTTTTGAAATCAGAACTGTAACAATTCATGATTACACAGAATGTACAGAAGTGATAAAAATAAACAATTATCACAAGCAATGCCAAACCATGGCAAAAAAAGCCCACTCTCAAAGAACCTATTGAAAATACTACAGAAGGAGGAATGAGTAAGAAGGCAGAGTAGATAAAGAGTCAATGAACTTAGTTGTCAAGTCTTTTTAAAACATTATTACAGAGTCATCTGATATTCAGATGGGTCGTATCAAAAAGGTAAGGCAGAGCCCTTTAAAAGACTAAAGAATTACATTGAAAAATATATGCAGGAATACTTTTAAGAGTCATGTAAATTTTTTAAGCCTGGAATCCTTTGCCTCTTTTCCAGCACAGGATTCTTGCTATCACATCATTCTTCAAAAAAGTAATGCCATCCCATACCTCACACTTAATATTTTTTGCAGTTGGCATAAAAAGAAAAAAGGTTTTGATCATCATTCTACATAGAAGATATATACAGCTTCCACAATGACATCACTAGAACACTGCATCATGAACATCTTAAAGATGAAGGCACTTGGCAGCTTGGAAAGACAACATTAAAAAAATACTCCCTGTATCTAGGGAACCAGTTTTAGGAAATGATCCAACAAATCAGTAAGCACATTTCTAAAAAAGGTTAAGAACAAACAGTTCTATTTCAGTCATGTACTTATTAAATATGCAGTTGTGTTTTAAGATGTAGCAAGGGAGAAGAAAATGTGTAAACTTAATTCTGATGGTTGGGGAAAAGGAGAGTGAGACCTGAACCTCATTCCGTTTTAATATTACAGTGAAGTCACCCACTTTGTTTCAATACATGCATATTTTCCTTCAAATCATATACCAAGAGTAACACAGGCATCTTAGACTTACCAGCAGATTGCAGAAAACTGCAGAAGATGAGCAGTATTACTGTTGGCAACATGATGCATGCCCTAACTGGAGAGTTCTTTCAGTACACTCCTCCGTTTCAAATGGCAGTGCCACTGCTGCCACTTCCTAGGCTTACCTTTTCAAGCTTGGATGCTTTATATACAGAATTGCAATGCCCTCCCTCATTCCCATGGCTTTCAGAAATTGCAACAGCAGAGCACCCGCCAAACAGGATCTCCTCTTTATCAAGCTCAACACACCTAAATGCCATTTAGAAAGAAAAGAAAAAAGAAAACACAAACCTCCTCCAGTTCATTATCATTCTTGCAAGGTTTTTATAATGGCTTCTATTTGTAACAGCTCAAACACATTTAGCTTCATTTACTGAACAAATTTGGTATTATACCCAAAAGCAACATGCAAAAAGACAAATAAAATACACAAATTATGGTCACTATCTGATAAGGAGAGGAATAATACTGGACCAGTACACAAAGTGGAAGAATGAAGTGCAGGAGTTTTGGAACTGCTGGAAAGAATGTGTGGATAAAAGATGGTAAGGCATGAATGAACAGATACAGATCTCAGATTTTTTTTATTAACTTTTATTCGCTCTACCAAGTGATTGTGTTCATCTCTCCCCTCTGTGACTTTTTAAGCAAAGTGATAAACTTCGCCCCAGTAAAAAGGGCTGTCCGTGGTACAAGCACAGGAATATGCAGCTGCTTTCCTGAATTTGCAGAGGAGCTAAATAAGGTCTTGCCTACCACCTTAGCAATGCCAGGTGCAGAGGGCAATCTATTTTACCAAATGGGAAAGGCTATTGCACTGTGGTACTCTGACAACTCTGAGAAATTAATCTCCACTTTCCCACCAACATCCCAAAAGATCAATTCCAGTTCTGTTACAACACTTGGATCTCTCCACATCAGAGGTGAAATGTTGAATGCACTGGATGTGTTCATTGTATCACTGCCACCCCTGAACTGACAAAAGACAAGAACTTTACTTTCTTGATCCTGTTATTTTGCACTAGCACAGTAATTACTTAAAGAAAAAAAGAGTCTAATTAGAAGACAGCTTTCCCCATAAAATATAAAAGGTATGGATTACGTGTCCAGTATGAATCTCTTCAGCCTTTTCTGTTTCACCTATGCAATAATTATTTTATGTAATTCATTACTTTCCTGGATTTCTATTGTTCGTCCTTCCCTGGTATCATTCCTTTGCTTAAAAACTGTAGTTTCATTCTTCACAGTTTTAGGAAGTAACTGCTCTGTGAAGTTCAGGAACTACAGCACTCCCCAACAACTCACACTTGATGACTGATAGTGTCATACAGAAATTACCTTCCTCTGACAGAAAAGATGAAAAAAAAAATCACTTTTATCAAATAGGTATTAATTTTCATTTGTTACGTATGTACATAATCTTTCTGTCAACCAGTAATAAATTAAAAGACTTAATATCAATGAGCATTCCATGACTTGCTCATTTCCAGAGCTCAGCACTTGAGAGCAACATTTTTGCTCTGCCACCCCATGGAACTAAGATCACTGGTAATGTGTCAGAATGTACCAAAGCCTTTATATAACACCTAACAGCTGATTTTCCTCTTACACTAATGAAACATAAGCCTTTATGTTTACCAAAAACTTCTATGTCTTTATTACATGAATCTTAAGAATAACTCATTAAATGTAAGTACTGGCAAAAGTTATTATAAATACTTATCCAAAATATTGTTGGTTTTAGCTGACACTTATTCTGAGAGTCAGGATTAAGGTTTTACCTTCAGATATCCTGAAATGAATTTCACTGAATCAGCCTAAATATTTATGATTCACCAAGTAATTTGTTATTTTATGAGGACATCCAATGATTATATAAATACAATTAATCAAAAGCAGACATCTACAACCACATTTTAGTCAGCACTCCAGACCAAGATAAAAGCGTTTGCTGCAGGACTGTGAAAAGTGACGAAGTCTGAAGTACATGGACAAGTATTTTACATTGGAAGAGCTTTATGAAAAAATTGTCTATCCAGTTTGTAATGGGTTTAATGGTTTTTTCCATGTCAAAATTCTAACTGATTTAGTAACATCATTAACCATCAGAAAGTGGCAATGTACATGTGAGCAGAGATTATTGTAGCCATATACATTATCCAGTAAAAGTTTCTCATAATTTAGGAGTAATTTACTTTCTAGAATTATGTATACTTCTGGAAGATTTTAAAATGTCAAAGGAATTTATGTTAAGCCAGAAATTATGCATATCGTACTACTGCAGAAAGAAAGTGGAGTTTTTTTGATTTCTCCACTACAGTGGGAAGGAGTTAAAAGGAAATATTCCTATGCTGTAACATATACTGGTTACTATCCTAGTCTTTTCACAAAAACAGCTTAAGTGAAAAATTAAGGAAAGAAAGGCAAGTAGTAGGTATCAGGTATTTTACATAAAACTCTTCAGATAAAGGCCAAGATAAAGAACATATGGCAGGAAGGAAAACAGGGATGCAATGACTAGACAAGTCAGAATGAAATGGGTAAGCATTAGTTCTTCACCTTGCATAAGGTAATTTCATTACCATTCCACTATTTCAAAGTAAACTAGAAGACCAACATAACTGGCGTTACTATGCTA
Source organism: Eurypyga helias (assembly GCF_000690775.1). Lineage (NCBI taxonomy): Eukaryota > Metazoa > Chordata > Aves > Eurypygiformes > Eurypygidae > Eurypyga > Eurypyga helias. The sequence continues at coordinate 63,966 of NW_010256973.1, read as the reverse complement.
AACATCAGGAAACTAGCTCCCATTTTGTCTGCCTGTTTCTTATTGTTACCTTTCAGGTAATTTGGCCAGGGAGCAAACGATCACATAGACTGCTGCTTCTCCAGGCTAAGCTTATTGCACACATCAGGGGCTCCTGTCTAGTTGTCAGTAGCTGGCAGGCAGTAAGGCAAGCAGGCACCACATAGCCAGCTGGTTGTCCCTGCTGCCAAGATGCTTTCCAAAGAAACTGACAGTAACATCGATTAATATTCTCAGAATGTTCCAATTTGGTAAATAAGAAATTTTCGGCTGAGAAATATTCAACAAAAAAATCCTAAACAGCTATGCCCTTAGCCTATGTCCCACCTTTAGAATCCCCTGGTATTTATGTTCATTCTGTGTGCCTTTCTACCTGCCTCTCTTGTACCTTTTTGTATGCTTGAACTCCCTCCCCCAACGGTACCTAAAAGAAGGTCAGTGTAATTGTGCCATCAGGTACTAAATAATCCACCTGGTTTTAGTAGAAATACACACTTCCTGATTTCATTTGGGTCACCAAAATCAAGATACTTCTCTTAGTACCTAGAAAAGGGTCCATAATCCCAGAATTTATCAGATACAGTCTTAAAAATAGATGAGATCCCTCACACATGACCAGAAAAAATGCTATTGAGTAGATTGTTAGGGCTGCCATTCACTTGGAGACAGCTCTACTGTCCTTGGGTATCTGACTGCACATATTTAAATGCAAAATTTCATTTAACAATATAAATGATTTGTTGCAACGTACAGAGTGGCTATATGGTAGATTTCTTATTTTACAGTGCTGTAAATGAAAAGTAAATACAAACTAAGAAATAACAGCTGTTCCAAAAGTACTTTTGTACTTAAATGACTGTAAAGTCAAGTTTTTCCCATATACTTGTTAAGAAAAAAAAATGTAGAAAATAATTCAAAACACATGCCTCTCGAAGTGGTAAAGACTTCATCAATTGGTACTTCACTTTCAATTATAATTTGTTGGGGACAATGGCTTGAGACCTCCTCGTGTTGGCTTTATGCCTCTGGCATTCACTTTGATGAATATCTCAGATACTATAGGTGTAGGGACCTTGGTTGGTGTCATTCACTCTTTGTATCCTGCCAACGTGAGAGGCTGAGAAAGCCTGCCACTCCCACAGTCCTCTGAAGCATATCCGCTGCCTTGCAGACAAACTTGGACAGAATGTTTGAAGAGTTTCTGGAGTAAAACATGGACAGGGAGGGGGGGAGGGGGAATTGGACAAAAGAAAACAAGGCCTACGTCTGTGAGAGTGCACTCTCACATGATCTGTGATATCCTTCCTGTGCACAGGAACACAGGGAAGGGAAATTCCGTTTGCTCTCATCTCCCACATTCTCTTTTCCTGCTCCTGGATTCTGTGTTGTTGATGCTGGACTCAGACTGTTTGCATTCTGATCTCTGGAGCCATCTGGGCTGCACAGTTTGTTCTATAACACTTGATCCTAAATTCTGGTCATTTTAGCTACAGCGCTGACAGAAGAGAACAGAATGATACAACTGTGGAAAGAGAAATCATAGAGGGAATGTCTCTGTTATTTGTCTGCCTTCTCTCTTGATAGTTGTGTCTGACTTTTTAATTAAACTTTCCCTCAAACACTATAATTGTGAACCAAATCTGTGCAGTATCTTAAGGCCAAATTATCTTCTAGTGATTAAGTAGTCTGTAGAGGAAGACATTGATTTTCTCATTTTCATTCACTTCTAGTACTGAGAGCAAAGGTATTCCTTCTTGTTATTTCCTGACTGTTCATGATGGCCTCATACAAAGTCTAGAGACAGATTACATCCTGAACTAAATCCAAACTTGGTGTGCTCCTTTTTTGCCCAAACAGAAAATGTTGGTAATTTTTTTTTTTTAATTCTTTACATATTTTTCCTCCAGGTTGTATTAGCATGGAGAACATTTATCCTATGAGCAAAAATTTGGGAAAATGAAGGTCAGTTTATTTTTTCAGCTTTTAGGTTTTAACAATTAACTGGTATTCCTTTTCTAAGGGAAATTCAGGAATTAACCTGAATTATACATCAGCAGTTCTCCTGGGCAGCATGCATTTTGACTCCATAAAATTCAGCAAAAGAATGGAAAACATTACACATGAAAGCAGCTGTGGTTCAAATGTTTCTAACTTAGAACACAGTTCGTTAAGGAAACAGCCTAAATTCTCCTAATTGCTATACCCATAATTGCCATGCAGCTGAGCTAAATCTGTAGTTTGTAATTAACGTTCAAACCGGACTTAGAAAAAAGGAAGTTTTTTGCCAGTTGTTAATAACACAGCTCTATGAATTTAATAATCAGATTTTATTAGCAGATATAGAATGAAAAGCAAATATATTGTGTGAACCAGGAATCCATTAAGTCCAAGCTTTGACCTCTACTGGTAAGGAAGTAAACTAAAACCTGTATTTACACAAATATTAAGAGCTGGGAACAAGTCAGTGGCAAGTGCATGTTTAACTTGCCCTTTAATGTGTGTGCATTTTAGAAGAGATAGTGTCCAATTCATGCTAATATAACATATCTGGTAAGATAATACAATCAAGCATATACTTTTATTTACCTGTTGCTTGATACATTCTGATCCTTTTTCATACATTTTGATTGACTAGGATTAAAAAAACCCCAAACTTTTCTGCCAAACTTCAGCAAAGCTCTTAGATTTCTGAATCATAACAGGAAAGATTTTAAAAACACGAGTTACATTTTGTTCTCAGATTTGGAAATCTCTTTCCAGTTCTAAAGAAATGAAGTTATTGGGAGAATAGAACAAAGTTAAGGGTGTAAAAAGCATGAAGGGATTGACGAAAGTAGTTTCCATGTGTACAACTTCAAGAACAAAGGACAGTATGGCTGTTTTTCCCATGGCCAGAGAGCACTGTGTATGGACAATCATAATAAGAATGCATTCACAGAAATCATACATTGTCTTGCAGCAAGAACAAACAACTTTTGCCAATCTCTGCTTTTGACTAGTACAGATATGTGATGGAACTGCATCAGCAACTTGCAACTATCATTTACAGCTGCTTGGACTCTCAGTCCAGACAACTATGTTTCTGTCATGTCTCTTTTTGTCAGCTGATCATTTAGAAAATGAAAACTAAAGATTAAATTACCTTTATTTGGCAGTTGCAATTCAGCAGTTGCAATTTTCCATTTTTAAACTGAGAATAATATAGCACTGAATTGCTGCATTGTGCCACGTAGTTAAATCTTTAGGATCTCAAGCTTGTTTTTTCTCCCCTTGGGTCAGGTGGTGGGTGTCATATATGCAAATGTACAGAACAAATATAAACAATATCACATAGCTTAGGTAGGATCCAGACTTAATTTTAGTCACAGTTAAAACTTTAGTCACAGTCACAACTTACAGTTGTGAGTAAGACTATTGCCCTGCGCTCTTTGTCAAAGTAATTGCTAAATTAGTAGTAGGCACTCTCAATTAGTTGTTCTCCACCTTTTTTATTCTAGACTTTCTTTCCTTGCAGGTACATGTTCCACTACTTTAATTATTCATTTGAAGTCTCTAGTTTCTTATTGCTCAGTTTAAGAACAAGCAGAGGAAGGCACAGCAAACAACATGCATGTACGTTATGTATCTGTAATACAATATACAAGATAATAACCAAATACATTTTCTATCTAAGGTGCAATACGCTGATATTTTCCGAAGAAGTCAGACTATATGTTGCTAAATGCATCTAAGATCTTAACCAAATAAGCAAGATGTCTTAACTATCATAACAAGACTCAACATATTTTCCACCTGCTAATACTTACTGGGTATATTAATGTATATATATGTGCGTACTCTATGTATATAAACATGCATACATATATATGCACACATACATATATATATATATACACACACACACGCTGTTGTTTTGACCTTTTCTGGCAAGACCAGAGAATTGTGCTGCTGTCAGGTTTGTTGACAACTCTGTACAGAACTGAAAAATTTTGACCAATCACAGCACTTAATGTGGCCCAAAGCATTTGTTTCACTGATGTAATTCTGGTATGATGTCAGCAATTCCATTTGAGTTAATGTCACAGTTGTTCTAAGGCCTGTGACTGCTGAGCTGTATACAGTATACTTATCTTAATTTCACAACAGAGTATCAGCAGAGTACTTGCTTGTTGAGAATATGCAGTATATGGGAACTTGAAATTGCCTGTGGGAAATTTAGCAAGTTGAACTGCTCCTGTGTTTACATATTTTTAATTAAACAAACTAATACACCTATGGATGCTGGCAGTTGCTGAAGTCTGTGATAGAACTCTCATGTACTTTAAAGGAAGAAGCAGCAAAAAGAATGTTTGATGAACTGACCACAAACCACTGAGGGGAAAAGGTAGAGAAATCAGGAGCAAAGCTGAGCCCAGGAAGAAGGGAGGGGTGGGAGAAAGGCGTTTTTAAGATTTGTTTTTTATTTCTCATTGTCCTACTCTGATTTGTTTGATGAGAAATGAAAGTGACTTCTTTTTCCCCCAACCAGAGTCTGTTTTGCCCACTTGTTGCTTTTGCCAGGATCAAGTGTCCAAATGTGGCAACAAGTTATGCTCAGTAAAGACACTGCAGATGCTCGTGAAATCACGAGTCTGAGACAGACACCTCCAAATAAAAAATCCCAGCTAAAATGGGAATTTTTTCCAGTACTTAATGGAAACTGGCTTGCAAAATTCCATATGGTATCATGCTTTGTTGATACCTTACTTTGGGATCATCTGAGAGAGAAACTTATGAGCAGCTTTAAGAAATTTGGAGCTATGTAGCATCCACCTGAGAGTAGATCAGATAAATACAACTGATAATGCCCTAGAGTCATAATCCAAACATTAGGTTTCTACATTTTTTTGATTCCTTAATTTTTACCAGGTTTCTACTTCAAATTACAAAAAAATGCTCAAGTTCTGCCTGACCTCTCTGACACTGAGGTGCATGGATACCAATGCAAAAATAGGCATAAGTATGCAAAACCAGAAGTGATTGACATGTGATTCTATCCTTTCTAATATGAAAAACCAAGACTTTTTGGTGATTATCTGTGACATTTTGACACGAGACACTGGAGTTGTTCTAAGCCTTGCCCAACTTCGATGGCCCAGAAGGACTGAAAGCCTGCTGTCCAGTAACATTGATGCTAACTGAACAAAAATATACAGAAGCATTCATCAGGGGAATAAAAAAAACCCCAAAACCAAATTAAAACTCTTAGACAAAAGTTAGACAACTCAGAAATACTGCGAACACACAGAATGCGATAAATAACATTACTTCTCAAGATACAGTGAGTCACATTAATTTTTCAGTATTTTTCTGAGAAATGATCCAAAACCCAGGATCTCAGATCTCTATAGATTCTAGACTACTCATAGGCTCCTTTGGGGGTGGGGGGGTGTATAACAACTTCCTCCTATTGTATTGTTAATTGAAATGACTAATCAATTTAGTGTCATTGCAAACATCTGCTGTAACGTTTCCCATCCTTCAGCACTTGTTTGTGACTCAGAGGATGGTATTTGGTAATTAGAGTGCTTTCACCTCTTGGCCTCAGGAGTTCAACTAAAACCTGCTGCACCTGAGCTTTCAACACTGACCTGTGGTAAACAGACTGGGCGTATGTGGACACCTTATTGTGGCTGTATCAATAAAAATGAGGTTTCCTGAAAACCAGAATAAACAATTTTGGTTTTAAACAGTAAGTCTCTGAATGCTTCTGATTACAAAAAAAAAAAAAAAAAAAGGTAATGGGGAAAAAACCAGGAGAAGACTAAACACAGCTCTCCACCCACAGAATCCTCACAGCACAGCCGTTTAACCTGGGGCGCGTTTTCCCCTCAGCAAACTTCCATGGCCTCAGCCGCCATGTGCACAGCCTGCCATGAGTTCTCTGGACTCATCTCCGGGAAGGTTTACCTACTCCTTACCTTTCCCATCGGCACCATACGGGTTACACTCCTCACAGCACTTTCAACTCGGCGGCGACACCCGCCCCTCACATGCCCGCGCGCCTCAGAGAAAGCCCCGCCCCCTGCTTAGGGCGGCACCTCGGGCAAGAGGCAGCTGCAGTGAGAAAGGAAGGAGCAGCTTCCTCTACCGCTCACCTGTTCGTGCTTAAGGCAAAATACGATAAAATACACAATCAATTGAAACCCAGTGGACAAAATGTGTACTGTTCCTTGAACTTTGAAAAAAAATTGAGTGAGGAGATGGACTGACGTGGCTCGCCAGGTACTATGCTTTGAGACGTGTCACTTGTGCGAATACCAGAGAGGGCCTGGCTGGCGGGTTCTGTGGGGAAATGAGCTGAGGTACTCTTCGTGTTAAAATCTACCTCCTGTGCCTATACGTCAGGAGAATTTATGTTTTGTCACAAGATAGTTGCCTGAACATGAGCTTCACCTGTCAATGTGGGAAGTTTCTGACCACTGAGGGGTAAGCGGGCCTCTCCCCTGTCAGCAGCCCAAGGCAGCAATGCTCTAAAACTTCCCTCCAGCCACAGCTCTCTGGTGTACCCATCCCTCAGATGCCTCTTTCTGAGTCAGTGATTACCCTGTGATCCCTAATGCTGGTCAGGCTGTCGGAGCTCCCCTTGCTGCAAGTGATTTGAGGAGTGTGTGGTGGGACTGGGTGCACCCTGGCTGGCTGGTTGTCATATGCAGCCAAGTGGGAATGGCCGATGAGCCTTGGGCAATACCAAAGCTTTTTTATACCAGAGTATAAATGTCAGTGATGCTGGCCTGTGTGAACTTGATGGAGTTTTTTTCAGGACTGGGTCTGTTTTCTGTAGTTTCCCCCTGTCTGCATCATTTCCATTTGTGTCCTTTATGAGTATGGCAACCTGACTGATTTTCAGCACCAAATTTTATTACTGTGGTTTTTAGATCTGTTGTGAATAATAAGAATATTGAGGAAAAAAAAAATCTCCAAAAAACCTAACTTGGTAAAAATTGAATACCTGCTGGTAGAGAACAAATTATAGCAGCTATCAAACATTGTGTTGTCTTTACAGCTGTTCATACTTTGAAGGACTCAACGTCCTTGCATGTGAGTGAAAACCTCCCCCAGCCCTGTTTCCCCAGTTTAATTTGAACCTAAATCTTCTTCATTTGTAGCATGCAACTTTGAAACTCTCTGTTGTAGTACATCACAATAACTGAAAAACTCACTTAACACAAAGTTCATTTATGTAGAGACGGTGTATCAAACTGAGTTTAGCTATGGGATTGTCTGATTTGTTTTGATTATTCAAATGTTAGTCCTAATTTTCCTAAAATTCTTTGCTGGAACCTACTCAAAAGTTTAAAATCCAATTACCAGTGAGATGTCAAAACCCAGCATCTTTTTGATGTAATTGAAATCTAGCATGCTAAGAAGATATGTTCAGTTCTTATGTTCTAAGCCAAGAGTCAGAAATTAAATTGGGGTTTTAGGTTGGGGTTTTTTTTTGCAGTTCAGTAATAATTTTGTGGCATTTTGGAAGCTGTGGGGTTCTTTGTGTTTGTCTTGTGGGTTGTTGGGTTTTTTTTAATTTTTGCTGGCTGTATTATTGTTTTAAATCTTAGGGGGTCAACAGGCTCTTCTCTATCTCTAGAACCTAGGATTCTGAGTAGGTTAATGATCTGCAGCATCACTTTCATATCAAGGAATCCAATAAAATTTAAAGTGTTTACTCTTCACTGAGTTTCCAGGACTTTAACTACGCAATCAATAGATAGAGTATGTTTACATATTGCTCGCAGTCAGTGAGTCACTATTTAGTATTTGCATTCAGTGATGATGTTGATAATACCAGATTGTAGTATCTCTGCAAGTTCCATACTGTTTGGTTTTTTAGACTGCTGGTCTAACAGCAAAGTTTCTCTTCTTGTACCTATGGTATCTAAAGAAATTTTCAGGATATTTGCATAAATTTTGTTCAAAGGACCAAATTGAATCCTATGAAGTAGAGCAAATGTGGTGGAAATGGCTGCTTGACATCTTTTGGCAGTGTTTCTTTGGGGCAATTACTGAATTTATAGGAGATCTCTCAGAGTAAAGTGTTGCTTATCCAAAATAAGAACTGAAGACCTTCCTCGTCCTTCATGTGCCTGGAAATGGCTTCCAGGATTAGTTGCTGCATCACCTTCCCAGGTACTGGGCTGAGGCTGACTGGCCTCTAGTCTCCTGGGAGCCTCCCTTAGAGGGAGTACCAAGATCTCACCTTGTATATCAAGTGTTCCAATGAGTTTAAAACAGTTACCTTCAAACAAATTTTGCTAGCCTTCAGTTTGCTACTGGGAAAGCCTAACCCCTAACCCCTAAAAATCTCTGTGATTTAGTGGAGTAACTGTATTTTGATTCCTTAAGTATTGCTTAAAATACTAGCATCTCCTCTATTCAAACATTTCAGGAATTATATAAAGCTGCTCTGATTTCTTTTCATGTCTTCTATCAATTGTCTCTGTATTCTTCAGTAAGATAGCAAAAGTAGCTCCTTGAAGAAAATCGTAACTATTAGTTAGTAACCATTAGTTGTTCAAATAGCTAAAACTAATTGCTTTTCATTCTAGTGATCTTTCCTTCCTGATGTCTGAGGACAGGACTTCTGGCCAAGTTCCCAGTAATTGTCCCTTAGCTCTCTCCTCTCCTCATCCCGTTCATTGACTGACAAGAGTTTATGGCAGGACCTTTGTCTCGTGGTACCCCTAAAAACTATTCACCAGCATAAACCAACTACTTCCTCTGCATCAGCCTGTACTATAGATAACTAGATATGGGTCTATAGTTGTTCTATTCCCCTTAAAATCTGTCACTCTGAGTGACTGGCTGCTTTACCAGTGCCAAAAGCAAACCCTGATCAAGCAGCCACCTTCTTCCAGTGTTCTGCTTCTATCGCCTACTCTGTGTAACTTTGCATTTTCTCTGCTGTGTAGGCTTTTGTGTAGGCTGAGTAGGCACCACAGAGCTGCAGCCATTTCTCCTGAGAACAACTTTATGCTGCTAGAAAATAATTCCCACATCTTCATATGTGGTAACAGCTTTAAGGAAATGTTGACCATTTTGATGTTTGGCCCCATTAAAGATAACGAGGATGACAGCCATTCTGAATAGCATTTATGAATGTTGGCCTATTACTGTGTTTCGTGGGGAAAAGGTCGACATCAACTCTGCACAATTTATAAACCTGTACAGTGTGTGAAGGCTAGGATGGAAAGAAATTAATTTGGTGTGCACTGCCCTCTTTGAAAAGCACCCCCTCAGAAGAGTATGTAATAGCGTATAGCTGTTTCCTCTCTGTGAAAGGAAACCCTTAAAACTGCAGGAGTAGGAGATCTGACATGCAAAACAGAGTTAATTTGGAAAAGAAATCCTTTCATTAAGCATAGCAAGTACATACAACGCAAAGGGGCAAGATACGTTTTTACTGTTCTCGTCTATGGAGTAGAAGATAAAAAGGTAATTAACATTGTACTTATTGACCCTTAAGACTCACTTTAGCACATGTGTTTGGGGGTCTTCGTTCCTGCTTGAAAGGCTTGGACATGATTTTCCCTTACCAAGCAGCCTAGGAAAGGAGTATCTTTCTGTGTCATGGTAATTCATATGAAAAAGCTGTCTTCAGAAATTTGGAGTGGAAATATGTAGATGACCTCCCACACACCTAAGCATTGATTTCTGGGAGCAGAAGTCAAAATGGTTTGCTAAGTGAAATAATAGCATATAATAGATAAATGATGTAATAGCAAAATTTTCTCTTATCCGGCTATAGGCAAAAGTTTCTTGTTTTTCCTCAGTGTGGGACCGGAAATCCGTTTTATCGTAGAAAGAATCCGTGTGCCTTGGCAGTTCTGCAGTTTAAACTTGATTGCCCACCCAGAACTCCCTATTGTGATCCTCAGGTAGAGTTGGCTGCTTCTACATGCACTCCACTGTCCCTTAATTCATTAATATGGCTTCATTTATAAAGTTCCATAGGCAGAGGTGACATTTGTATGGTTGCATTTGGATGGTGTTTGAAATACTGCTGAGTACAGAATGGCTGTCACATTTGACAGCACAGTAACAACACTACCCATATTTTATATGCAATTGTGCAAAGTAATTTGGGCATTTCTGACTTTGAAAGCGAAAAAAAAATTCTTCTGTAATCCACATACAAATTAATTGTTTAGAAAATAATGTTCACAAGTTTTCACTTTCAGCTTTACATATAACAGGAAAAAATTGGACCTGACATAGACAAGCTCTACTGCTTCATAGAAGTCATTCTCTGGATTTACACAGGTGTAACACACCAACATTTATCTACTTGTAAATATATATTTATGCATATTGATGTATTTGTTGATGTAAGAACTGCGCAAACATGACTAATAAATCCCTGATGAGTAGAATGCAAGAGGTTACTGTGTACGTTATTGGCAGTTGAAGAGCAGGTGTGCCCAGCGAGAGGTGCTTGGGTTTTTTTGAATTCCTGCTTGTACATTAGTGAGGCAGTTATTTGTAGAACTCTCATCACCAAATCATTGAATTTGCCCACAGTGAATTTACCTTATTTAATTGAAATTTATCCATTATTAATCAGGTTAAAAAAAAGGAAATAAATAGCTGGGAAAAAAATATTTCTTTCATTTTGCTTTAATTATTTTTAAGAAAAGCAAATACATAATTTGAGTGAAAGTTATCTGTTCCTGGGTTTTTTTTAAGATTTTAAATTTTTTTGTAATTAATTATGATTTTAGCAAATGTCTTCTTAATATTCTGATGTTTCTTTATCTGCCATTTTAAAAAGAAAACTCAAAAGTGATGGATCAAAACCTGTTTTATGTCCAAATTCAACTTTTGGAGTCACTGTCCCTTCACTTTTGGACTCTTGGACCCAGACAGAACTTAGAAAGGAGAATGCAGCTTCTCATGTCTGAGGCAGCACAGAATGGCTGGGGTTGGGGCACATGGTCTTCAGGCCTGCCAAGAGCTGTGAAGTTATTGAGGAGCTGTGCCTCCAAGTGAAAGAGGTACAGGAGGAATTCAGCAAACTGTGCAGAATCTGAAAGGATGAGAAAGTGATCAAGTGCACTTCGTGTGACCTTGCAGCATCACAAACCTCAGCCTTCAACTGTAGCAGAGAGATGGGGAAGAGCCTGTGCATGTGAATTTGTAAGGTGAAAATTCCCATCATGGCAAAGGCTGGAAGCTGGTGACTTCTCACACTGGGAGGAAGTCTCTAGCCCTACCTCATGACTTGCACTTACAGAATTGGTTCACTGCTTTCACAGCTGATGAGGAGCTGGGGATGCCATCAAATGGAGCATCTCCAGTGGCTGACCCTGAGCCACTCAGGATCACTAGAAGTGGCAAGTGATCATGGTTAGATAGTCCCTACTGCAGGGGACAGAGGTCTCCATCTGCTGAACTAATTTTTCATTTAGGGAGGTTTGCATTAGTTTAACAATTTTAATTATTATTAATTTACATTGTTATGTAAATAATTTCATTATTTACAAATTATTTACAAATAATTTCATTTATGTAACTAATTGCATTAGTTTAACAATTTTAATTATTATTAATTTACATTGTTATGTAAATAATTTCCATTTATTTACTTTATATTTACTAGTGAATTAAAATAGCATGGGTTTTATAGGGTGACTGTTAATCCTGTTTGGGATGGGATAGGAAATCACAGTCATCCAGATAGTGGCAGCTAAATTCTGGAAATACCTATGCAATTTCTGTTTCTAAGGAAGCATCATTTTTCAGGAAGGATGTATGTATGAGTAATTGTAGAATACAGAGGTTATCTCATTTAGTATGGGGTCAGAGAGTGCCGTGAGAAGATGGTACATACTTCTAGTAGATCATCCACATTAGTCAGATAGAAAAAAAATACTCCTTGAATTGCAGACACAATGATGTTACTTAAGGAAATCATATTCACAAACTGAGTTTCATGTCTAGTTTTTCAGTGCCTAGAAACTTTCTGTTAGGGATCACCAAAATTATTGTTAGTGATCACAACTAAAACCTGTTATTGAGACACCATAGTAGTTGTTGTATACTTTAAGAAGAAAGCCCAAATGACTATTACGTTTTCCTTCTGACCTCTCACAAACTGAACTATAGGGCTATCGCAGTGAATTTGTTGAGACTCTTGACTAAAAATCAAAGGGAATGCTATCTAGATAGAATGAAGTATGCTCTAGACAATTGGGTAGTACTGAGTAATGAAGAACTGTCTGTCTATAATATGGTGTACACACCACCATACAGGATATAGGAAGTTTCTGTTAGGATTTTTCACAGTTTGAACAGGTCTTTTATGATACCTGGCTAGATTCCATACACCTGCTCTTAAATTTTTAATATCTGGTCTTATGTATCTTTGTGTTAAGAAATTAAGGCTTTTATTTCAAGATGTAGACTTCATTAAGCATGTCAACTAGAAATATGGCTTGGGTTTTAAAAAAACATATGCGAGTAGTCTCATGGGTGAGTCATTTCTTTTTGTAATTTCAAGAGCTTAAGACCAATGCTAGGTATCTGGAGCTGATATTCAGACAGGGGTTTAACCTCTTCCCCATGCATTTATTCCTATTGCTTTAGCAGATAGCAACCATTCTCTAATCTTGGAGTCCAACATGATAAGATTGTTTGATTTTTTCCCTGTCCAGCCTGGCCATATATCCTGCAAGGTCTGATTTAACATACAGGAAAAAAAAAAAAGAAAAAGAAAAAAAAAAAGAACTGCACTTGTTTTCATAGTGATAAAGTTTTGTGAATAGCTCGTGCTATGTGCACACACTATGTGGCAAGCTTCCGTGGAAAATGGGAATGGGCTCTCCCCTGCCAAGTAGTACAGCAAATCAACAAACACCCTGCTCATTTATCAGAGCTGGAAATTCAGGTGAAGGAATTTAAAACAAGAAAATCCCAAACACAGGGCAATGAACAGTTTTACCTCACCTAGACAGGCAGGTCACAGATGCATGCTAACACTTTTCTCAGTATGCATGGAGATGCTCTGCATTCTTCCTTAGCATTTAAAAAAAAAAGGCAGTTTCCAGCTTCTGAAAAATGCAGACTGTAGATTTCTGTCAGCTAGTAAGAACTGTGATATTATCTATTGACTGGAAACCATTTGGATGTTAACTTCAGCTCAGCTGAACAGGACTTTAATTTAGAAATTCTATTTACAATAATAACAATGTTCTGCTACTCCTGTTTCTGGTTTAATAGGGCCAGTAATCCATACCAGTATCTTATTTTCTATGTGACGGCAGTTTGGGAATAATGAAAAGAATGCAGGAAAAACCAGAAAAGATGATTTTATCTCTTTTTACTACAATTATCCCAAATAGATGAGCAGAATGACTATTCACCGTGTCAAGCAATGCCAAGCAATCTGTTCTGGGACATGGAATAACTCTTTGTTTTTCACTGGTGGGAACATTTGTCATTTCATATTGCCAGACTGTACATATGTTGGCATTAGCTGTATTCTCAGTGAGCTTCTTGAATATTCTTCTGCCTACTAAATGAATGTGGCTGAAAGCAAATCTGAGGAAGTCCTGTCTTCTGTAAGTTAATCAGAGAGAGTTTGGTTCCTTCCTCAGTCTCTGGGAATACAAATCCACATCTCTCACATTTCACCAGAGTGCACTGATCACTGTTAGATTGCCTCCTAGTCTATGAAGCAATACTCCTTTTTCCTGCCTTATTGATGCTGTCACACTGTGCAGCAAGATTAATGGAAACAGAAATAAAGCAAATGAAAAGGAGCAGAGTCATGTAGCTTCCTGGGATAGGGCACTCATCTGGGAGGTAGAAAGATCTATATATTTGGCCCTGCAAAATTCTAGTTCAGTAATTATATATTACGCTGTCACTTAAACCCAGGAATAATTCTGGAATTTGTACCTGTGTTACACTGTCATCAGCATTATTAGAAATTTATACATTCTTGGATGCAGTTTAAAAAGGATTAAATTCTATGTCCTAGTGGGCTTCGCATAACACCAGACTAGAGATGTTCATCAGCAAGGTTCATGGCCATATTCCTGTTCCTTGCAGTTGTTTGCGAGAAGTACTGAATGCTTACAGATCTCAATGCTTAAAACCTGAAACCAGTAACTTCTAACCAGTAACTTATTTGCAGACATCTTTTCCATTGTGGACAATTCTGAATGGAGGCAGTAGTTACTTCTATATGCGTATCTGTTGTCCACAAATCCTTACCTCAGGAAATTGTAACTTCAGATTTTTGAGGGCTACGTTGTAAGAAATGAGTTGTATAATTAAATCAGTGCAGTTATCTTGGTGGCTTTTCTGTCAGGGCAGGTTTTACTGACTGACAAAAATAAAGGGAAAACTTATTCCTGATAGTCATGTGTAATACACTATCTTGTTCTGTGTTATTTAAATAGTACTGCTGTGGTGTGAGTTCTTTCTGTAACATGCCAGAGCAAGCAGCACATGCAAAACTGTGGTAGAAAGTTGTCTTCCTGTAATTTTCTTTCCATTTTCATTCAAGATCAGTTGTGTCTTGCCTTCTGCAGCTCACTCTCTCAGCTACTTCAACATGCTCACATTGCTCCTAATTTTCTCATGGTTTTTAATTATAACTTCACTGGGTGGCAGTAGAGTTCCTACTCTTTTCTAATTGCCTTTGTGTTGCTGCTCCAGGCATGTATCCAGAAAGTAAACCCCATGCTTGTTTCCCTCTGGGAGTAGCAGTTCTTTCCTATTTTAGAGCAAATACAGTCTCACCTTTAACTAGTACAGTAGCATTGTATGATTTTCACAACCAGCATTATTTACTTTTACAGTTTGATGGCTACTTTTTGTTCCCCTGAGAAATCTTTTCCTCTCCTGGGAAACAGCTATCCTGTATTTCTGTCCACTATATCAGGTCGAAAGAGACATTTATAACCTTCCAGTCATCATTATTCTTTCATGTATCTGGGGCAAAAATGTACCAGATTAACTTAAATACTAGAATTTAAAGAAAACACTCCAAATGAGATCACAAATTCTCAATGAACGCTACTTAGGAGTCTCATGGCACTGAATCTGAAAGATGAATCATTACATGGGGAAGTGTCTGCAAAGCTTAATTCTGGATCCTTATGTATTTGAAGCCACCCTGTTACTACTTCAAAGAAATCTGTGTAAAACAGCTTTTCCTGCTGGTAGTACCCCAGAGGAACTTCCTGAGACAGGCTGTTTGCTTGGTGATTGCAACAGACTCACAGCGGTTCTGTGGCCCTAGAACTGTGAACAATGCCAGGAGAGAAAGTTGGTTAATAAGTTACAGTGCCCTCAGGTTAGTTTATTGTGAGTGACCTGGATCATGGTTCGTGCTTTACAATGCAGTAGTTCGTGGTGTCTTGTTTCGAGTGCCCACTTTGAAGTATGTTGGAATATATGCAGTGAAACCCCAATAGGAAACCAGCAGCTCATGTACATTACAGCAGAAAAGTAAACAGCAGACTCTCGGAGGTCACAGACTGCTTCCCCCCCCCCCCTGGATTCTGGTATTTGGGCAGCACAATTGGCTGAGAGAGGAGCTAATTAGAGGTCACACAGGGCATGAGAGTGGCAAATGTCACCCTCCTATGGGAACAAACTTAGGTCTGTATTCTTTGGACTTGCCCAGGAATACAAGGAACAAACATCATGATGGAGAGAGACTGATACAACTGCTCACAGACCTCCTGCCCTTTCCCCCTCTCTGTGGTCAATGAATTCCTACCAGGGGAAGGTCCTTATTATTTTCTATTTCCTGTGCAATGTCTCTATTTTTTTCACCCCCATCATATGTTGCCAGGGAATTCTGACATGATACTACTGCCTGATGTTTATTCTGATAGTTTCAGCTGTGGAGCACAATATAAAGGCTATCTGCTGCTGGCACTTTCTCACAGGGATAGGGAGGCAAGTGGTGTTAGTTTTGCTGTAAGAAATGGAGAAGTGACTCATCCAAGATTTCAAAGCTTATAGGCATTATTGCTAAAGAGAGAGCTCTGTACAAAACTGTCTCTGAAAATGGTACCTATAGGAAAGGAATTTACTTTTTCATTAGGAAAGTGGTGATGTTCTCATTGGAGTCACTTAGAATACAAGCTCTTCTCACTTAGCAACTCCGTGCCCAGATTGCTGACACAGCCAATCCTCTGCTGAAACTGGGGTTTCTGTCTACAGTGATGCTTTTGGTCTTCTTCCAGTCAACCTTTTGTCCATCTTCCCTCGCTCCACATACTCACTTTCTTCATATCTATCAAGATGATACATGTGCACTGTAGAGTAGGTGGCTGCTATATGGGGGTGCTGGAGTGCATCAGGTGACATTGCTGCTTGACCTGGGTTCTTCGAGATTGTGTGCCAAGGTGGGAAGAACTTCCTCTTCCTAATTTTGCAGTTTAGAAATAGGGTTAAAATTTCAGCAATTCAGTGTATTTGCCCACATCAGTGGAGTGTTGAAAATCGTGTTCCTAGTTTGAGGAAATGCAAGGTAAAACAGGTTAGCTTAAACTACTCTGTGAATCGTAGTAAGCACTGTATAAATTATTGTGTTTTACCTGCCCTTTCCATCAGTTGGTTACTGTAGCTCCACTAATTCAATTTATCCTGTCACCTAGCATCTGTACTTTGTCTGCCGGTGGTATGGGGGAGAGATGGAAGAGCATAATAGAGAAGTGGTGACTGAAAAGCTGCCTATGGAGCGAACACTGTCGCAGTGAGAAGCTGAAAGCGGCTGCTGCAGCAAACACACCGTGTTCACACGGAACTGAGCACAGCTAACCACAGTGAATCACTCAGCCGCTGTTGTTGAGGGACGTGGAGTTCTTACTCAGCAGAACTGGGAGCCCCTGCTCTTGCCTCCGCCTGCGCAGTGGGTCCTCCCAATTTGCAGAGAAACCAAGGTAGCTGCAGGAGGCTGTGGGTTTGAGAACCGTTCCTTTAAGTGGCTGGGCGCTGGAGCCAGGAAGTCTGGGGAGGAGCTGCAGATACTCCCGTTCTGGTATGCGGAGACAGATGGAGCTGATCGCTCATGCACCTTTGGCCTGGAATGATCTTTAAACATGACAAATAACATGTTTTCTCTCTGTGAATTATTGTCCCAGTGTAGTCAAAAATAGTCCTGATAGTGTTCTGACTTCTGGAGCATTATGTTATCCTGGTGAACTAATCCTGCAGATGAATATGTTTTCATATTTCATAACTACCAGAACTGTTTTGTCTTATTGCTCCTTAGGCTTAAATAGCTTGTACGCTTCATAGCGGCTCTAGCTGTTTCAGTGGTGGGTAAATAATAATTTTGGAATACAGGAATTACTCCTGGCACACAGTATACCTTTTAAAATGTTTTTTATCTTCCTTCTTGATAGTTATCCTCATATTTCTAAGCAAAACTAGTGGTTGTAATACTACTGGAGAAATTCCAGATATTTGGATAAAAGATAGTGTATAAATGGATTTTACTGAACATCTCTGCAGGAATATGTGTTGAGTGTATATCTATACACACTTGTAAAGCAAAACAAAAAAGTAATGTAGGACCTAATCTAAAAACAGATTTATGATTTCCTTTGTATTAGCTTAGTGCATTGACCTCACCCAATTTTGAGGCATAGCAAGCAAAAAGGTTCATTGCAGCTGTGTGCATCCTGCTTTGCAAATACATTTCTTAAGCTGCATACGTATACGCTTTCTTTTTCTGTTTAGTACACTTCAGAAATTATTTCAGTGTTGAAAAAAACAGAAACCTTGCTGGTAGTTTGTATCAGATCAAATTAGATGAAAACATTAATATAAAATGTTTTTCTGTAGAGTGGGATGTAAAAGCATAGTTCTCCCACATCCTTTTTCTCGAGGCTGGCTTACTAGTTCATTTTTATTCTATCTTTCAGGGAATCTGGCAGGCCCAGGTCTTTACACCTCTTAGGCAAGTGTTTGAACAGATTCATCACCGTATTGTCAAACAGTCATTTTAGGATGGCCTTGTGTGTTTCCACAGGTTCAGTTCCAGTAGTTTCTCTAATATAAGAAAATTAAATATAAGGTAGTAAAAGGCGTGCTGATCTCAGCTGTGTTCTGTTCTTGGAAATGGAAGGGACTAAGAAGCAGCAATTTAAGCAGTGCTATGGAACAGCTCCTGATTATTGCAGGAATACTATGAGGCTATGTCCCTAGAAGACACCAGTTATTCCCAGTGTTTGGCTGAGTCATCCTCTGTTGCCATTACTGAGATATGGGTTGAAACATTGGAACTCCAAAGACCTCAGGAAAAAAAGTCAGCTGATGATCTGTAGATGTGGTAGTTGCTGAAAATAAGTAAGGTGGTTGAGACACTGGATTTTGAAATTGAGATGGAAAATTTGTGGAGGTATGAGCCAAAAATGTGGGATGATAACTTGCAGATAGTTTGGTTTTTACTAAGTACTGATTACAAGGATAATTTAGGATTATTACCTCTCCCATATCAAGTATATTTCTGTGCTGGTTTTGGGTAGGAAAGAGCTGCTTTTCTTCACAGTGGGGTTGGCTGGCCCAGAGTGGCCGAGAGAGTGTTTCATTCCAGGGTACCACAGGCTCAGTGGTCAGGCTCAGGGCATATGCACAGTTCTTGGGCGGGAAGTGGCCTGGAGGGGTCGTTAAGACTTTGGCTAGCATGATAGCTGGGTTTTTGACTGTGACAGACTTGGTGCCATGGCCGCTTTCCTTGGGAGCCTGCTCCAGTGACTGATCACCCTCTCAGTGAAGAACGTATTCCTAATGTCCAGTCTGAACTTCCCTTGATGCAACTTCCTACCATTATGTATTATGTAGGGGCTGTAGACCTGTTTAATAGGATTATTAATGAATTATTGCATCACTTAACACCTATTTGTAGAAATAGTTGTTTAAAATTATTGTGATTCAGGGCCTGAGTATGTCTGTACAGGATAATTAAAAGAAAAATGTGTACAAAATAATAACATACAAAAATAACATACAAAATTTCTATGTCAAAACCTCATAACTAATTATTTGGTATCTAGAAATCTGTATGGGTTTTGAATTAGATGCAGAAGGTCTCTGTAAATTCTCTCTATGCACCTTTTTCACAGGCACAATGTACCAGATCTTTAGTCTGCCATTACAGTGAGATTCAGTACTTTCTGTGTCTCTCAGCCTCCTGGTGTGGTCAGGTTGTGTATGGTCTTATTTTTGTCTGTCGCTATCCACTGGAATCCAGAACCAGCACCTAAGGCAAAGGATTCTACTTTAAGTTAAAATAGAAGAGCAAAAATACCTAGATATTGGCCATGGTTTTTGCTGAGAACACAGGTGTTTACCCTTGATCCCTTTCCTACAGTGAAGTAATGATGCCATCTACTGGCAGAAGCAGACCGCTTCTGGTATCTGGTACCATCTTGGTAAATTTTGTGTCTTTCCTTGCTGAGTTACAAATAATTTTTTCTTCCCCATGCTGAATTCATTGATCGTGGTCATAAATACCACACCGAGGCAGTTATTTCTGTGTGAGGTCCATGAGTTATGAAGACTTGAATCAGTAAACTATACGCACAGAAACTTCCAAGTACCCGTTGGCCTTGTTTTAATGAATGAGTTTAACAAATATTAATAATATTATTCTCATAATAGTTTAATTAATCAGTGAAACAGGGTTAATAATTTTTTTTCCATGAAACAGAATAAATAAATAATAAAAATAAATAAATTTATGTCTTTGCTGTAAAGCCAGAAGGTCTTTTTCGTGACCCCCTGGATAGTAGACTGAATTTCCAGACACTTCTAAACTCTCTCAGTAGAAACAACAGGAAAAGACAACAGGTCCCTCAGACTCTGCTGGTCTTTCTTTTAATGCCTGGTTTATGAATGAATGTGATAACATACTCTCCAGGGAGGTGTGACTGTGGTGCTGCTTCACAAGGATGGAAACACTAGAACAAGATGCTGATTCAGTGGCAGTTGTCACTTTCTTTTTTGCTTCTGAAAAATGTAGGCTTTAGATGTGCCTTACCAGTGGCATTGTCTAGACACCGAAAAAAAAAAATGTTACTGTCTCTCTGACACTTTTAATAGTCAGATGTCATATCTAGCATATTAGTCCTAGGGTTTCTTTTAGTTTAGCTTGGAAGAACAGTTCACATTCCTCTTCTCATTTTGAGTGACGCTTCTCAAGACTGACTTCACTGAGTTCATAGAGGCTGTCAGATTTTGAATCTTTTCTCCCAAGTCACTGGCCCTTTGCAAAATGATTTTGGCTTTAAGTAATTTCTTCATCATAAATTTGGATCCATTTTATAATTCCATTCTGCTTGTTTCTCCAGATATTGACTGGAATTGCAGAAAAAAAAAAAAAAACAAAACCCAGAAAAAACCCAACCCAAACCCCTGTGAATGCACCAGAGTACTAGGTCACCTGAGGATATCTGAAATTCTGATCATAGTGCTCTACTCACAGATGACCAGCTGAAGCTGGGAAACATTGAAATGTAAATGCATAAAAACTATATTAAAAAGAAAAAGATTCACTAGATTCAGATCTATAAACAGCCTTTTCTCCTTATCTGAAATATTTTTTATTTTGTTAATGTCCCATTTGGCTTCTTGGCTTTCTGCCTTCTAAACACAAAGTAAATGATACTGTTCTTCCTCTTTTAAGAAAACTGCCGATCCTGAGGAGACAGATGGATGAAGTTTCCTGTTTTGACCTTGCTTAAATGTACAGATTTTGTGTAGGTCAAAGGATGCTGGTGGTTGAAAGCCCAGGCGTTTTGAAGGCTATGAATGCTTTTTCATGAATAACCACAGAGGGGCTCTGAGGGTTGTGCGATGTTACACCATTCTCTCTGAAAAAGAGCAGTATGTCTGATGTTGATCATCTTCACCAACTGCAGGATGAAGCAAGGTGCATTTTGGGTGGAAATGGATTGTTATAAATTTCACATCTGTGTAAAGAAATGCTATGTCTCATGCTAAGGCTATGAAGAAGTGATTTATTTGTTATTCAATACCAAATTCTGTAGAGTAGATGAAGCTGTTGTTTTTCCTACGATAGAAATAATCTAATTTGTATTATGAGGTTGTCTGATAGGATGGTGAATGAGAGTATCACAGGTGTCTAGAGAGAAGTTTTGGCTAAGTTGTAGTAAACTCTGCTTAAGTTCAAGGAAGGGGGAGGAAGGAAACATGATAAGAATTTGCAAAGGACCCTCTTCAGTGTAGGCTTATGCTGATGCCAGTGTGTCCAGATCTTTAGAGCTCTCGGATCTCAGCCTTTGCATCATTTGCAGGCATTCTTTGAATTGAAATTATAATTATAATTCACATTTAAAAGTTCTGTTTGTAGCCCTGATTTCAATCCAGATACATTAGCAGTCACTTCATTTCAGTATGGTGATTATAATGAAATACACTGAACAACAGAATATGGGGCATTTTAACCTACAGTCATAGTCACAACTCGTTGACCTGCTCTGTTGCATAGAAACATGACATAACGTCGTTATGTTATCACACATGAGAACTGCCTATTTTTATGTTACAGGAAAAGGCTAATTTTCTTAGGAAATGCTTAGTAGACTCCTACACTGATACAGCTGTAAGAAGAGTATTTGTTTACAAAACCGGAACTCCCTTTCCTTGCACCAGGAACTTGTCATAAGTCACAAACGTGAAGATGGGTGCAAACTCCATATTTATGTAATCTCATAATTTTTATTTTTTTTATCAGCTCTGGCAAGCAGCTGTTGTTAATTCTTCAGCTCCTCCCAGAATGTTTATTCTTTGTTCCCTTTGGAAACTGGGCAGAGATTAAATAATGACTGTCATGTCTGGGTGTTTATCTTGGACCAAGCAGCTACTTGTCCTGTTGCACAAAGTGCTGTTCTTTCTCTATTGTAAAATGAGTTTGCGTTTTCAGCATCTCAGTATTACTACAGTATTTTGAGAATTTAAAACTACTTCAGAACCATGAGCTTCTCTTCAGTGTTCTTCCTCAGAGATGGTCTGAGTTTTCACTGTATCAAAGTGATCCAATTTCAGAGATGCTTTCCTCCATACTGGCTATTAATAGCTTTATCTTTTGATCCAGAATTCAGTTAATGAAAAATAAGTGTGTTATGTCCAATAAATTGAAAGTGCATATCTGTTGTGACAGAAGACGTATCATTCATCTGTTGAACTGCATGTTAGTGCAGCTTATTACAATAAAACTCTGGAAGGCAGAAATTCTTTGCAGAGGATGGAGTTACAGCATTTGGTAAGATATTTGTACAAGCAGTGGGCTGTATTTATGGGTTTGGAAGAACACTCAGCGCACAGCTCTTGTAATTATTTTCTATTTTTCACTGTTCTCAAAATGAATGTGTGCACTGAAACAGGATGTGAATTATCTATTTTTAAATTGAGAATTCTACAGTATCTTGCTGATGCAGTGTGACAACTGGCAGAAGTGAAAAATATATGAATTATTGCTGCATTTGAGTATAATTGAGTCAGATGAATGCCTGCCTACAGAGGCTAGAAAGAAAGCAGCACATTGATATGTGTACTACTAAAGCTATAGTGATTTAACCTCAGTGCTATTATCTAGGTTGGTTTTCAATTTCTGGCCAAGACATAAAGAGGTTCTAAATCCCATTATCAATTATTAAGCAGATTAATGGCCTACAGTGTACAGTACTATGCAAACCATGATACCTGTTTCAGGCTTCATGTTTTTGCTTCTTGTGTGCAACATTTATTGGTATTTTATCATTAAACATTTTTTTCCAATCATGCTTACTTTTATATGTGATCACTAGAAAAGTTGCCATACTTATGATGGTTTCTTTTGAAACTGGGTGTGCAGTGACTTTACTGTGACTTTAGGATGACATATAAAAGGAAAACAATAAGCTGTAATGACATGCTCTTATTTATTATCGGTTGAGACAATCCCAAAGACAAATACAGGTTGGGCAGAGCCCTGAGGAGAAGGACTTAGTGGTGCTGGTTTATGAGAAGCTCAACATGACCCAGCAATGTGTGCTTACAGGCCAGAAAGAAAAGCATATCCTGGGAGGCATCAAAAGAAGCATGACCAGCAGGTAAACTCTACTCCACTTTTGTGAGGCACTGGAACAGGTTGCCCACCACCCTAACAGTGAAGAATTTCTTCCTTATATCTCATCTGAATTTCCCCTCTTTCAGTTTAAAGCCATTACCCCTTGTCCTGTCACTACATGCCCTTGTAAAAAGACACCCTCCAGCATTCTTCTAGGCCCCTCCAGGTACTGGAAAGTGCTATAAGGTCTCCCAGGAGCCTTCTCTTCTCCAGGCTGAACAACTCCAACTCTCTCAGCCTGTTTTTGTAGGAGAGGTGATCCAACCCTCTGATCATCTTTGTGGCTCTCCTCTGCACTCACTCCAACTGGTAAATGTCCTTCTTAAGTTGAGAATTCTAGTGCTGGTCCTCCCCCTCCAAGTGCGGTCTCATGAAACCTGAGTAGAGGAGGAGAATCCCCTCTCTTGACCTGCTGGCCATGCTTCTTTTGATACAGCCCAGGATATGGTTGGCTTTCTGGACTGCAAGTTCATGTCCAGCTTTACATCCATCAATACCCCCAAGTTCTTCTCCTCAGGACTGCTCCCAAGCCATTCTCTGCCCAGTCTGTAGTTGTGCTGGGATTGCCCTCACCCTTGTGCAGGACCTTACACTTAGCCTTGTTGAACTTCATGTGGTTGTCACAGGCCCACCTCTCCAGCCTGTCAAGGTCCCTAAGGATGGCATCACTTCCTTCCAGAATGTTGACCACACCACACAGCTTGGTGTCATCAGCAAACTTGCTGAGGTTGCACTTGATCCCACTGTCTATGTTGCTGGCAAAGATATTGAACAACGCTGGTCCTAATACTGACCCCTGAGGAACGCTGCTCATCACTGGTCTCCACTTGGACATCAAGCTGTTGACCACAACTCTTTGGGTGTGACCATCCAGACAATTCCTTATCCGCTGACTGGTCCATCTGTAAAATCCATTCCTCTCCAATTTAGAGACAAGGATGTTGTGTGGGGCAGTGTCAAAAGCTTTGCAATAGTCCAGGTGGATGATATTGGTTGCTCTTCCCTTATCTACCAACGCTGTAACCCCATCATAGAAGGCCACTAAAATTGTCAGGCATGATCTGCCCTTGGTGAAGCCCTGTTGGCTGTCACCAATCAGCTCCTCATTTTCTATGTGACTTAGCATCATTTCCAGGAGGATCTCCTCCATGATCTTGCCAGGCACAGAGGTGATACTGAATGGTCTGTAGTTCCCCCTTTTTCCCTTTTAAAAGATGGGGGTTATGTTTCCCCTTTTCCAATTGGTGGGAATTTCACCAGACTGACGTGACATCTTGAATATGATGGATAGATGTTTAGCAACTTCATCGACCAGTTTCCTCAGCACCCATGGATGTATTTCATCAGGTCTCATGGACTTGGGCACCTTTAGGTTCCTTAGGTGGTCTCAAACTTGATCCTCCCTAACCATGGGTGGTTTTCCATTCTCTCAGTCCCTGCCCCTGTCTTCTGTGACTCAGGTGGTACGGCTTGTGCACTTTCCAGTGAAGACTGAGGCAAAAAAAAAAATCATTTACTGGTTTACTTCAGTTGATGTGTTGGCCCCACACCTCCAGACATGAGGAAGTTACGCTCCACTCTTGCAGTAAAGAATCTAATAAAACATGAACAAACCAGCTAGCTTCTGTTTTCAGCACCATGGCCAGGGCACAAGGTAGGGAGTAGGTAGGAGAGTCAAGAATGTATAAATCATTTGTGATAAAAAATAATTTTACTATGTATATGTTAAAGGCTGTACTTTCAGTGGATGTTCAGTAGCATATGGTCAACTAGATTTGCCAGGCATGAAACTGCTTGATTTCCTCCTCCTGATAGTCATCCATTAACAGTATGTTTGTTTCTACTGTAAATCAGAGCCACCAGCAAGTAAGGTAAATTGCAGCCTTATTTATAATCTCTTAATTATAAGTGAAAGATGTTACTGATTGATTTCCCCACCCCCACCCCCCACCAGATTTTAAGGGAGGCCCAAAAGGAACTACACTCATATCCTCTTCAGTGGTGTCTTATTTGGTTTCTTTCTTAGCACCACAAGTCATTAGTTCAAATGTTTATTCTAGGAAACATTTCAAGTATGAGAAAAACACAGTAAGCATAAGGAACTCAAAACTGAATCTGAATGTATAGTTTATCTTTAGGGAGTAAAAATAGAATTCAAAGTATGTGCATGATTGTGCTTCTCTTTCTGTCTCTGAATCACAAATGTAAAAGGGGTCTTCTTGTGTCTCCCCATCCCCAATCTTTTTGTAATCAGTGGCATATCACTCTGTAAGAAAGCTTATGTAGTAAAATGAAATGTGGGATTTTATGGGAAAGGAGAGCATTACACATTTACAAAATCTCCAAATGAGTTTATTTTATCATCTTACATTCCTTCTCTCCTGAATGTCACTCATTTGCTCTTCCATACCCACATAGTTACAAGCACTGAACTTGGGATACCAAGTTTTGCCAGTTTTGGCCAGGATAGTTGGTGTGCAAAGTAGAGGACAGGAGACACTTCTGTCATGTCCTCATTGCAGTTTGTATTTCTTCTTGATTGGTGGTGACCAACTACTTTGGATAGATCTGTATATTCTTTTGTAGTCACTGGCTGTTAAGTTGTGGCCCTTTGCCAGAGAATATGACTTATTTCAGCTTGCTTAAACCTTAGATTTGATTACTGCTTATTGACTGTTTTTCTCCATTTGAATTATGTTTTTAGTCTGTTTTCTTGGTGAACTAATGGGAAAAGGAATGCTGTATGTAACATGCTGCTACTTCATTGCTGTGGTCCTGATATCGGGGACTTCCACTGTCAAGCCATATATGCTGTGGTCTTAGCCAAGTGTGGGCTTTTTTTTCTGGGTGTAACCAACACTCTTCCAGTTTATCCCTGGAAGCAGTGTCTTGGGAACTGTGTTCTTCATTGTAATTGTATGCTGTTCTTTCAATCCTTGTTCTGCTGCTTCTTCCAGTGCTTAAACACATACACATGTCTGTTCATATTATGTTCACATCCGTGCCAGCCCCAAATGTGTTATTAATTTTGAAAATGTTTTAATGGCTGAACTGGATATTCATCTTGAACAGTTTTTCTGCAGAATCATAACTGAATGGACTTTTTTTATTTTTGGTCAGGCTGTAGGATTCACCTGTGTCACATACACTGTTGTTAATGTTGGCTGTTCATGGCCAACAGAAGCAGAAAAACTATGTGAAGAAATACAGTGTCACAAACGCAAGAGCAAGTCTGAGGAATTTGCTATTGATTTTATGACACCCTTCAGGATAGAAACATCATTTAAGTATCTTGGAAGTACTCAACAAGAGATACTCTGTTTCATGGTAAGAAAGCCAAGTGCCTGAGATTTTTCAAAGCTTAATGCTTCTCACTTTCCCATTTAAAATATGCTGTTTAGGATGCATTTCTTGTCCTGGTGGCATTAGTCAATGAAAAAGTAATTTTGTTTCAGATGCATGACAAGCAATATTGTGCCTCTTCCCACTAGCCTGTTGTGTCCTACATTAAAGTGAATGTACTCAATTTCAGATTTATTTAAGAAAAACACTGTGATTTTAGAAAAGGCTACCAGAACATCAGTGGATCTCACCATTACCTAAGTCTGGAAATCATTGCCTTTTAATGGTGTAACCCACACTCAATGGTACTTAATACATAACATATATTACTATAAATTAGCAATGGAAAAGTGGTGTAGAAAACTGGCAGCCATAGTTGTCCATGTCCATAGCTGTCCATATTCAGTCCAAGAGAACCTTTTAAGTCTGTTTTTATTGTTGGTATTAATTTATTCTGAGCCTCTAATATGGTGTTTTCAGCTACCAGGTCACTCCTTACTTTGAGCGTTTCACTTTTTCATGGCCATTTCCTATTTTTAAAGTTAAAGCCATTAATAGCAGATTAATTTATTAATCCTATAGGTGTGGAATTATGTGCATGAAAAACAGTGTTGATAATATAGGGATATTTTCATTACTGCTAAGCAGTTCTTGCAGAGTCACAGCCTTTTCTGTTTCTCATAACACCCCACCAGTGAGGAGGCTGGGGACGCACAGTAAGTTGGGAAAGGACACAGCTAGGTCAGCTGACCCCAACAGACTGAAGACCTATGCCATGCTATATGATGCCATGCTCAGAAATATAAAGGTGGAAGAAGGAGATGGAAGGGGACACACACACATGTGGAGTGATAGTGTTTTGTCTTTCCAAGTAACTATTACATGTGATAGAGCCCTGCTTTCCTGGACATGTCTGAACACCTGCTTGCCAATCGGAAGCAGTGAATGAATTATTTATTTTGCTTTGCTTGTGTGCATGGCTTCTAAATGAACCTATTAAACTGTCTTTATCTCAACCCATGAGCTTTGTCACTTTTACTCTTCGAATTTTCTCCCTGCATTCCGCTGAGGGGGAGTGAGCAAATGGCTCTGTGGTGCTTACTTGCTGGCTGGGGTTAAACAACAACAGATATAGCTCTTGTTTTTTCATTGTTCTTCACAACTTCTGACTCATATTTATTTTGTGATTTTTGCATTGAAGCAGTTCCAGACATGAAGTAGCTTTTGTGAGAAGCCTTTGATAACTACATGGGATAATAGGAAATGAGAAGATGATGGTGGCAATGAAAGATATGAAGGAACTAAAATCCAATGTGTTTTTCTGTCCAAATGACAATATTTAGCCAATTGTTATTCTGACATACCTGTCTTGGATTGAATGCAAATATCTGTGCATGGATTTTGCTGAATGTTAGAAACCGGAATCTTATTTTATTTTCATTTTCATTATGTATCCTTGTCTCTTCTGTTCTCTTCTAGCTAATCAAGTAAGAAATCCTTTTCCTAAGAGTCATGTAGACTGCATATATACACTTGCCTAACTTACACTCAGTGACTCACTAGTATCCACTAATCTTCTGTTCACATCAGACTCCTTTTATTTTTCTTAAGTTTACTTTGTGAGATAGGAGTTGCTAGGTTGTATAGTAGTTCCTCACAAATCACACAAAGAGGATACACCTTCTTGGTCAATTAGAGACCTTATATAAGTTAGGCATCAATCACTTCCAAGTTCATTCAGGTGTGCTTTGTTTACTGGCTTATTTTAACATTAGTTATACAACAGGAATTAAGATAACATACAGGATTATACAAATACTGTTTAGCTTCATAAAACATAATTCTTTTAGTTCAAAATTGCTGTCTGCACCCATCATGCAGATCTCATCTCTGCATCCCAGTTTAGGATGATGTGAATTGCTCTTTCCAAGTTCACTGAATTTCCCTCAGTTAAAAATGATTTTTTCTGTTCAGTTTATTTTGACTATATCCCACATACCTACTTGCATGAGAGAGATCTTGCAAGTATGGGGTCACAACATGAAAATGGCAGTTTGATCAAAAGAGGAAGTTTTTCCTACAACAGCTACCAACTAGCTCCTATTGAAAACCAGATAATCCATGTTTTGTAATCTGTATGTTTAATCAGTTCATATTCTATGTGTTTGATACAGTTCTGTGTATAATGAATAGTTAGAATTTGCATAGTTAGTAGCAAATTAAAATTTCATACATCCTAAGTCAATTCAGAGGAATTTTTTACTTTGATTTGAATGACACAATCTGAAAAGATTTTTGTGATGACAAAATGAAAACAAAGAGTTTAGGACGAGATGAAAGAGTTGAAAAATAAGTTTTTCTTTGACATATCTGTATTCTCATAAATTTCTTACAAAGAAAGAGAAAGGTTTACCCCCAAATGCTTTTAATATTAACAGAAAACAATATTTTTTCAGGTGATGGCTATAAGTAAGATTTATATTTTGTTTTATTATAATAGTCTTCAAAACCTCATATGCCTGTCTTGGTATTTCCTTTTCCATAATATCCTAAGTTACCTTGAGCACTTTGTAATAAATCTGCATTCAAGTCTTACAATTTTTTACCGTTTTTGTTTTTGTTGTTGCTTTAAACACCTGTTTGAATGACAGATGATTTACAGAAAAACACTCCCCTATTGTCAGACAGTGCTAGCCCTTGGACTCAGTATCTGTAGAGTAAATGTCTAATTGCATTGTTAGTTTATAGACAAGCATCTTCAGTCTGGTCTAAAATAATAGAAGAAGATCGTTTTTGGAACTTGTGTCTCTCTGAGATAGTAAAGAGATGGTTCTCTAATAATTTATGTAGAGGTGTGTTTGGTTTACAGGCAATATTTTGGAAGCAGGGGAGCTGCTGGGGGGGACTCTGTGTAGGAACAAACTGGGACTGCCGTGTGCCCAACATGCTGCCAGCTGGCTCCAGCAGACACACCACAGTGCACAGCTGAGTCCATCAGCCAAGCTGGTGGTGCCTCTGCAAATATATTTAAGAAAGGGTAAAATGCTGTGTAGCAGTGAGAGAGAGTAAGAAATGTTCTGCTGAGGAGGGGGGAGTGAGAGAGCTGCTGGATGAGTGTTCACCGCCAGCGAACGTTAACCCACTACAGCAGGCAAAACGAAGAATCATTTTATCTAATTACAGGTTTGCCTGAGTGGAGCAATACTTAATGCAGTATTGATGAAGTACTGTTCAGAACTGGAAACTTTACCCTTGTCTTTGTCTTGGGAAAGTACAGAGAAGATATTATCACTTATCTCCTTGATCTGCTTTTGATTTAGCCTTTGTATTAAGCTATTTGCTTACAGCAAACATCTCTTACAGAGTTGTTACGAAATACTTCTTCTCTATAATGTTTTTAACATACGGAAGCATTGCCGGAAAAATAACTGTTCTTCAGACTGGGCAGAGAAAGTGGATTTTACAGTTACCCATGTTCTGCATGCTCTTACACATCAACAACATTGTGCTGATGTATGTTCAACTAAGTCTTACTGTCCAGGTCAAGATAAGAACTTAACTTTTTAAAAATCTTTCTCTTTGCATAAACTGCAGATGATCTGCTTCTCAGAACTGACATTAAAAAAGCAGTGAGCGAATAGGAGGAACACTAAGAAATGCTCAGAATTTGTTTTTGGTTTTCCTCCTGGTTTTCTATTTTTTCCCCTTTCAAAAGGAACCTTAATGAGTGATCAGATGCAAATTTTGAAAATGCACAGAAAATATACATGAAGAGTGGAAAATATCATGGAAGTGTATGAAGGGAAATATTTCTCAGGTTGTCTAATTAATTCTTCCCTCTCCTTTCCTGTAGCAAGGGGAGTTAGTAGTTCTCAAAGTGTTCTTCATTATACACTGTTATGTTCACAATGTTGCTGTTATCCGATGCTCTGTATTGACAATGTTGTCTTTTTGATGATTCAAAAGTTATTTGTGAAGTAATGTTGTTAGAAAATGTGCATAGCAGCTGGAAGACTTGAATGAGTCAGTTGTATTCTTGCATTTGACGTAGTTTTCTCCTCTCACACGCAACAGAAGGCACTATTAATTACGTAACTGCTTATTTACATAACAGACAAAAGTTAAAGTTTACCGCGGCTATGGCAAGTGTAGTAAATTGTACCAGCATCAGTGTCATATTTGGTGGTAGGAGGTGGAGTACTGAAAATTCTTAGCTAAATGTTGGGGCAAGTGAACTCAAGGTCCTGTAATGAATGTCCTGTGAAACCATCATCATAGTTATACCATGGCTCAGAATATTGTTGAAATCAGCTATTTGATATTAAATCTTAAATGTATGAAATTCTGTCGGTTCAGTAGAGGTGTTGACTACATGCTATTAAAAAAGCCATTCCATCCAAAGCTGAGCAAAATGGGAAAAGTTTAATCTATCAGCCACGTGACTAGGCTGGACATTTTGTAAAATAGGAGAATATACATGTAATAAGAAGGTATTCAGTGTATTCTTTGGAGGGTCATTCAAATATTCTGGTTTTGAAAGCTAAAAAATAACTCACAGCAAATATTGACTTGGATGCCATATCCATATATGGCTTCAAAAGTAAAGGAAGAGTGAAGGGTTTGCTTTCTAGTTTTGTCTGTGGCAGTAAGGTGAGTCTGATTTCCCATATGACACCTGAAAATATTAAGAATTTACTTCAGTTCCACCATCAGTGACAATAGGAATTTTGAGACAAGGACATGGTAGAAAATATTAGTGGAGGAAAATTGCAGTTAAAGCAACTATGCTCACTTTGTTTCTTGTTCAAACTCTCTCTAACATCTCCTTGATATGTGAACTCCTTTGAGAGAACACAGGTTTAAGTGCACAAGCTTTGTTCAGAATGCTTCCCAGCTTTTTAGTGTGCTGTATTTTCAGAAAAAAACCCTCCTCTTCAGAAGACAGAGGAAAAAAATGCACATTTTGCCAGTATTTTTCTTTCCAGTATTTTCTAGAGAGAAAAAAAGAAATTGGAAAATCCCACTCCACTGGTGTAAACTTGCTAGGGAGAAAGGAGTGTGGAGTGTAATTCCCTTGATGCATTTTCTGTCTCATCTGTTCTTTGTTCTGTCCATTTCCTTGTAGTAATTCCAATAAATGCTTGAGCATGGATCTTCTTTAAATCATACAGTATTTTTCCATGTGTATTAATATAGAAGTTGTCACGCTGAGGCTTTTCACAGACATACCTTTTATAGAAGTAGGAAAAATACCTTTTTATTAGTAGGAAAGTTTGCTAGTTAAGTTATTACTACATCTGTTCCTAATCTCCGGTAATGGTGTGTCACATAATTATCCCTATTTGCACCCAACTGGAAGAGAAAGAAAAGTTTTTGCAATCTTAGTCTCAAGTGTGTGAGCTACTGACAAAAAGAAGACAGTATTAGGAGTGGAGAATGGATGCTAATCTTAAAATTTCTGCATCAAACCATTTAAGGAAGCATATGTGAGAATGTTATACTCCAGCTAGCATCAGCAGATAACTTAGATTATTGTATTTTTTTTTTGGATAAGAAAGAATGCCAATAACCCAATGTCACAGCAATAATATTAGTGGTAGAGCTGAGATTAGTCTAATTAGAAATTGAATGCCTTTGGGTAAAATGATAGGATAATTAATAACACGATATTAGCCTGTTTCCAGAAGGGACCTAGGATCAATCAAAAAAGTACAGGTTTTTGTAACACTTCCTTAAATAAAAACTTGACTGTTGAGTACATTTACATGGACATTCTGTGCACTAAAGTTCTTTTTGTAAAAATACTTCACTACTGACTCCCCATTGGAAAGTCTGAGAGAGCAATAAATTGGTTATAGTCACAGTTTTTGCCACTTGGTTCTAATTCTTTAATAACATAAACCCCATAAATTAATAATTGCAGTTATTTTATACCAGTTGTACATCCATATAAATATTGTCTCCTTTTTTGTTGAAAGTTTTAGGTTAACCTGATGACAGCATACACACCAAAAAGAAATGCATCCTCATTACTTCTATGTCATCATTTTAACACCCTCTTTCATGCACTGCTAGGCCTTCTGCTGCTTGTCTCTGTGCTTTCTTAAGTTTTCGTCAGTATGTGCTATAGAGTTCTTGCTGGCGTCTTGGTCAAAGACATGCCGTGATTGCATCTCAGACATCTCTTAATTCATAATCTGCCTATACTTTGCCAGAATGGCTACCAGGGAGTTCAAACAACCCATCTCTGTGCTTGACATAAAGTGTATGTAGTGCAGTTGGATGGTCATGTGGAAGGAGGCTTTGTGTGCTCTGGTGAAATGCTTGCAGGTAGAAGAGTGGCAGAACAAAATACTGTGGCTACTTCTGCAGACCATTGTCACCGATAGAACATTGCTTCTTTGTCTGACAGCCTCTGATCAGCAGCAAGTCAGGAATACAAAAGAAGATATGGAAAGAATTTTATTCATCATCTACTTTCTGAGGTCTTTGTACAGTAGTTATCCTCAGATTGCTATGACAAGACTGCAGTGGGATTTCCTCTTGGTACATTAATAAATAGAAACAGACTCCAGATCCTTGGGGGAAAAAAAAATTGATTCATCCTAAAACAATAAGCCTAGCCAGGTTTCTGCTTAATTTCATCTTAAAGTGATATAAATTTTCCATATAGGCCATTTTCTTCTGCAGTGTGAGTCAGAATGAAAATAATCTTCTTTGTAGGTTCTCTTTTTAACAGAAAGTATACTGGAAAATAAATTTACACTGTAATTAATATGAACTTTAAAAGTTAGCTATGCTGATGGAATGATTACAAATAGTCTCATAAAAGTTTAAGGGTAGGGAAATACTCAATGATTTACACAGCTATGACTCAAAACACGTTTTTTATCTCTCCTTCTGCATCTGCCGCTATAACAAAAACACTGGCCATGCAATCAGCTTTGGTTTTAAACTTTGAATTTTAGCATTGCCTGGTGTAGTCAGCCATATGGTGAAAAATTATGGGAACTTGTATTTCTACTCATGGACTTCTGGAACTTTTAAAAAACTGTCTCTGTTGAGTCTCAGCTTGGGACCCAAATATAAAAACACTCCTCATTGCTTGTTCTTGCACAGTGGAAGCAAAAGCTGTTAGTTAGGATTCCATATGTTTTTAGTGGTAGTGTCTCTACTGGGAGACGATTAAGTGCATGCAGAATTATAAGTATCATTGGTATTAAATGCAACTGAACAACTGGCATCGGAACGAGGAAGATGACTTTTCATGAAGCTGACCAGAAGCAAAGAATGACATGACAGACAGGCCAGTTCAGATGTAAAACGTTGATGTAAGCTTAAAGAAAATGTGCTTATGCTAGAACAGATTCATCTTTGTTCCAAAATGGATTGATCATTTCAGACTGTTAAACAATTTGTAGTAAATAAATTAATGTGTACATATGGATGCCGTTATCTGCGCATTAACAATAAGATTCTTCTGGATTAAAATGCGTAATTCAATAAACTGTAAGGCAGTCGAGCATGAGATATAACAGGCTATGATGTCTACCTGAAAGTCTGATTAGTTCATAAAGGCATATAAAGCAGCTGGTAGACAGGATTATTACCCTTCTGGCAATAAGGAAACAGAGATGGTACAGTTTAGGACTCTTTCTAATGCTAGCAAAGGTACAAATACTTATGAATTGTGAAGATAAGGATCTGTACTCGATTCTCCTCAGATCAGCACAGCTATACAAACATGAGTGCAAATGCAGTAAGACTGGTCACAATGCTCAAAGGCATGTTGCTTTCCATTATTCTCCAGTTTAGGATGGCACAGTGAGCCACAGCTTCCTGTATATACAAAAAAGGGACAATGAGAAGTTGTTAGTCACTCTGAGAAGAAAAGACTGGACAAAAAAAATAGTTCTGTTTTAACTTTATAGGCAAGAAGGAATCATGTTCCTTGTAGAGGAAATCCAGAGCTTGAGCAGAGAAAATCAGTCACTAAAACTTAGTGGTCCTTGGCTGAGTAGCTAT
The DNA here is from genome assembly GCF_000690775.1 of Eurypyga helias. Taxonomy (NCBI): domain Eukaryota; kingdom Metazoa; phylum Chordata; class Aves; order Eurypygiformes; family Eurypygidae; genus Eurypyga; species Eurypyga helias. Next base: position 29,447 of record NW_010256973.1, on the reverse strand, counting down.
TCAAGCAGTTAGACCTATGCGTATCACCTAAAGAAAGGGACATCTCTCACCTGTATAGGAGAAAAACACCAGCCTTACCCTATGTAAGGGAAAGGGCAAATTTGTATGCTCAAATAGGAAAAGCCTTTTGAGATGTATTGAGGGAAAACAGGAAGATGTTTGGGTTGAGGCTAGGCTGTACTTGAGATTAAAATAGCAAATCAAAGAAAAAATGAGCTAAAGACCATGCCTTTATGACAAAAGGGGATTTCTAGTTGGCTATAACAGCCACAAGGGCTAACTGTAGTTTCCTTGGCGTTTTATAAAATATGAAAGTTCTACTTGTAATTTAAGCAATGGAAGTAAGGAACACTGAACATTTATCATAGAATCATAGAATGGTTAGGGTTGGAAGGGACCTTAAAGATCATCTGGTTCCAACCCCCCTGCCATGGGCAGGGACACTTTGCACTAGACCATAGTCTACTACTATTTAAGAGTAGTAGACTACAAAATTAACATTCATGTAGAAGGTAAGTAACAACGAGCTGTTTAGGGGGATTCTGTCTGACAACAATTGTTGTTAAATCTGGACAGTAATGTTTTCCTCTTTTTCTTTTTTTTTTTTTTTCCTTATCCCAAAAGTTCAATATGTTGTGAAAAGCCTCTACAACCTTTTTGATAGACTTTGTGTTGCACCATAACAGTGTTTGATAGAGCATCTCTTTGGCCATGAATTACTTAAATTTACCTAGTTATCCCATCTCAATTATCTTTTGGGCATTTTGGGCATAACATGCAGTATGGGCTATGCCTTGTTTTAGATGTTCCCCAGAGCTTTACAAATTAAAGGAATCCAGCAATTGCCTGCAAAATAATTTTACAGTTCATGGTGTATTTTTTTTAAGGGTTACTGTTATGTACAATGACCTTCACAACCATTGTTAATTTTTACAGAAATCATTCTGTGTGATGGTCAAAAATGAAAAATCCTTTGGCTTTGAAGCCATTGTTTGAAGGTACCTTATCCTAAACTTCCTTCAAGGGATTTATTTATTCAGTCATTCCAAAATTCACTATTTGTTATGGGAGTTACTGAAGGTTAAACTTGGCGTGAGCATTTGAAGGATTTAAAAGCATAGCATCCTGTAGATGAAATAGAGCAATAAAACATTGCATGACTACTGAATCAATATTATACCATTTCCTGTATACTGAATTCCTTCATTTATGGTGAAAAATATCTGTTTACTTCTTATCTTCTGTAAATATCATGCCAATTTTTTACCCCTCCTCTTTCCTCCTCCCTTTGTATCTCCTCCCCTGTGATAGAATCAATTGCATAAGTGGACATTATATAAAGAAAATTTATACTGGAGTTCCCAGTTCACCCACCTTAGTCACCATGGGGCTAAGAGTTGCCAGCCTTTTAATGCTCTGGCTGGCTCTCTCCTATGCATATGAAATAAGAAAAGGTAAGCTCTAGAAATTAAATGGTAGCAGATTGCTTTCTGGAAAAGAGGGAGAGAATTAAAATACCATTGCAGAAATAGAAGCAAGCAGTGCATTTAAATAATGCATCGGAATTTAAAGGTGCCTTCAATGTCTGTCTGTCTTTTAAATACTGACTACATGGCTCAGCCAACATAGGTAGATACTGCTTTCTTTGGAGAAATTAGTACCTATATTTACTGCATTAATCTCTAGTTTGGTGCGCTTGGAAAATATTTTCAGTGTCACTATTCTTTCCAGGACATTAATGTCTTTCAGGACATTAATAATTCTTCTTTAAAAGCTCTAATTTTCTCTATTTGTTAGCAACTTTGTTTGAAATGTTGAAATGGAGCTCTCATAGTGAAAATCCATATTTTTGGAGGAATGGGTGATAATTTTGTGCAGTGGTCAGGTTTGGGGTATTGGTCTTGGCCTGTTGGGTTTTTTTTGTTTTGTTTTTTCCCCCCCCTGGTTATTTTCTGACCTATCTTCTGAAACATTTGTATTCTGTAGTAACAGAAATCACTACTTCTGTTAGAATTATAGAATCATATGATTCTGTGAATCAAGGGACTTGTTCTGTTAGGAAAAGAAGAAATTCTTTTAAAACTCCTGTTGTGCACAAGTCCCTTCATAACATTTAACCTATTTGCTTTCTGAAGTGGGAGTGGTAGTTCCTTGGTTTCCTAACTCTGTTTCCTTTCTAGCACATGTTACATCAGGGAAGAAAATAGCTCTTAGAAATATTTATTATTGCTGAAAATAATACTGTGATTCAGAATAAATTCGTATCTTTGGCAAAACAGCTCCACTGCAATGATGCACCAACTTGTTAGTGGTCAGGTTAAGTTTTCCCACCTCACACAGACAAGTTACTTCACCTCTGTGAGGATTAGAAGATATACCCAGGTCTCAGCAATATTTGTTCATGTCTTATTTTCCACTGGAGATTCACATGTCTTCTGCTTAATAGGCAGATACTTGACCAGGCTTGAGATCTGTGGAATCACTCTGCACATAAGTGCAAGTGGTTTCAACTGTAAAATGCAACACGTAGCTTTTCTTGGTGCTAGCTTATTCGTTTAATTATTTAATGCCTATTTCTTTTTCATCACTTAACAGGAAGGACAAGAAACCATGGCCACTATGTCTGCAGCACTTGGGGAAACAACCATTTCAAAACTTTTGATGGAGACATCTATCAATTCCCTGGCGTTTGCGAGTATAATTTTGCTTCAGACTGCCGGGAGTCTTACAAGGAGTTCTCTGTCCACATTCAGCGTGCTCTGGACAGCAATAACCATCCTAAGATCCAGTACATTCTGATAACAATCAAGGACTTGGCTGTGTATCTTAGACCAAAACTGGCTGTGGTGGATGGGCGGGTGTAAGTTCCTTTAATATAATAGTATTTCAGAGAAATATGCTGGGAATGAAAAACCGGGATTGATTCTTTACACAGCAGTCTGTATACCATTAAGGTAACTGCTACAAGCCTTTCCTCGACTGAAACAAAGCCCATGGAAATCCAGCATAAAAAGTCAGAATAAAGAATGCTGTCACCACCTGCTTGTGCTTTTTGAATTCCCTCTTGAGGAAGAAGATAATTGCAAAGGAACATTCATACTCTCAGAAATGGTTGTCAGATCTTTTGGTAAAGAAAATCTTCCATTTATGATGTTACTTACTTCATTTAAGTAAATTATTAGCAAGTGTTTGAATATCTTCCGTTAATAACACAATGATAATGGATTTTCCTTTATTATGTTGAGGACATCTGACATTTTGCCTTTTTTTCTTAAAGAACCTGTACTCTCAAGGGAGATTTCCCTCTGAAATTGCTTTGCCTTTTAAAGGCAATGAGTTATTGCATGAAGTGTTAGAGAGGATTTTACATCTCATTAAAAAAAGGCATCCTGTGCAACTAGGTTCAGGTACACCAAGACTGCTTTCTCTATTCCTTAGGGTATTTGGCTTATTACAGGCATTCATGACACTGCTTATGTTTCCGTACTAATGCAAAGTCTCCAATTTTCTTCCTAGTGTGAGGACGCCTTACTACAGCTCTGGAATGCTCATTGAGATCAATGACATTTACACCAAGGTTTATGCCAAATTAGGCCTCATTCTGATATGGAATCAGGAAGATGCACTGATGGTATGTATGATGCAAGTCTTTTTTTAATTGGTATTTCTTGACTCAGACAGACTACTGTATACTGAACATAAGTCGAATCTCACAAACTGAACAGAGCTAGGTTATTAGGGTGACATCCATCTGACACTCGTACCTTAATTTTAATAACATAAAACTCCTTTCTCTGCAGTGTGACAGAGGTAGCAGTATGGCATGAGGATGATCTTACTAGTTGCAAGAAAAAGAGAAGGAGCTTTCTGAGAAATAGCTAATGTTTTTGCTATAACATCCCCACAATCTAATCTGCATTTTCCTTCATTTTTCTTTTAAAGGACATAATTGAATTTCCTGATTTATAGCAAGACTTAAGTTTTATCCCACAAGGGGCAAAAGGGAGAGAAGAAGTCCTGTGATTTTAGAAATGCTTTCCTCTTCATCTTTATCACCATGGTGGTTACTGCCGTTATTGAAATACTGGAGCTTCAGTCACTTTGTTTTCTGTGTTACTTTTTTGCATCTAACTGTACATTTATTACCTGTATTAAAAATTAATTTTCAAAAGCTACTTCTCTGGGAGTTTTGGGTTCACCGTCATTTCTGTCATTTAGCAACTTCTCTTTTGATTTAAACATGTTTTCTTTGGAATGTCTTCATGCTCTAGATAATTGTTTTGGTGTGGTTTTTTTTTTTTTTCTTCTTCTTTTCATTACTTAGGTGGAGCTGGACAGCAAATTTAATAACCATACATGTGGTCTCTGTGGGGATTACAATGGAATTCCAATCTACAATGAGTTTATCAATGGAGGTTAGTCATCCTACTATATTGACAGTTATCACTGAAGATAGGTTGATAAACACTATGCACAGGAGCATCACAGGAGAGCACATTTCACCTGAGAGAATTCTGTGACTGCCCAAGAATAAACATCATGTTCTAGTGTTGCATTCCTGTTCTAAAGTTATTTTATTCCAGTTTCACCTTGTTTTCACCTTGTTCTTTTCTCTACTGGCTTTCTTTTCTGGTTACCATTTTACATTTTGAAGCACATTTAGACATTGTAGACATATTTCAAAGCAGTGACCTCTGTCTGACAGGTGTATTTGACACCATGGTAACTATTTTTCTTAATCAGTGGAGTCACATGAATCGGATATTCCTTGTTGTCAATTTTTGGGCTCAGCAAGTCCTCTTTGTAATTTTTCCTCATAGATACAAGCTACAATTCAATTACGTATGGGAATTTACAGAAGATCAACAAACCCAATGCCAAATGTGAAGATCCTGATGAAACTCAGGCTATTCCAAGCTGTAATAGGCATGTGAGTATTCCTGGTGGTGAACTTCACATGGAGACATCCTTGTGTTATGAAGAGTTAGTGTGTGAGGAGCTGGGAAGACTTTGTCCCTTCCAGGGAAAATGGTTTCTTCTTCCCTTCTTAAATAACTTGCTGTTCAGAAGACAACAGTTTTGGACAAGTTAGGAAGTTTCTAGAAGCTCAGTTGCTTACAAATCTCTTTAATATTATTACTCTCCCTTAGCGTGATGAGTGTGAGAGGTTGCTGACTTCCTTTGCATTTGCTGATTGTTGGTTACGTCTTAATCTGGAAATGTACATCCAAGCCTGCATGCAGGACAAGTGTGCATGTGATGGAAATGAAGATTCCTTCTGCCTCTGTAGCACCATCTCTGAGTATTCTCGACAGTGTTCACATGCGGGTGGCCGGCCGGGTGAATGGAGGACGCAGTACTTTTGCCGTAAGCAGCTATTTAAATTCTACAAAGCAACAAACATCTAATGGATGTAGCACTGTGAAACATTTAAATTCATTCCTTCTTTACAGAACTATAGGTATCTGTTATAAATTTCATACCAGTAGTGCAATAATCTATGCACTATGTTCTTCCTGGTTTTTTTCTTCTATTACTTTTGTTATTAAGAAATATTTTTTCAGCAAGTAGAAAGCCTGTTCCCATTAAAAAAGTGGGGTCTGATGGTGCAGATGACTGCAATAATTTGGTCTGTTTGAGATCAAAAGAAGAAAATATAAAAACAGAGAAAGCAGTTCAGAAACAGACAAACATGCTTTGCCAGATGGAGGCTGGCTTGGACACCTCTGACTTGAGGAGAGTAGGAGATATGATCTGTGGTTTCTAGACTGGTGGTGTCTTTCTGATTCTTTCAGCCAAGACCTGTCCTGATACCATGGTCTATAGAGAAAGCAGCTCACCCTGCATGGATACTTGCTCACAATTGGAGACCAGCAGCCTTTGTGAGGAACACTACATGGATGGTTGTTTCTGCCCTGAAGGCAAGTGTTATTCTAGCTATTGTATATGGAACAAAACCAGGAGTTCTGGCAAAGGAGGTCATATATAATTTGACTACATGTAATATTTTAGCTCTTAAAAATTAGTACTGGTACTCATTATTTGCCCTCTGGGGAAAATAATTCTAAGGTTTTTAAAGGAGGAGGTCATAACTGACTAGGTAATCAATGGTTTTATATTTCAATCATATTAACACAATGACAGGTAATAAATCTCAACAAATGGACTTCTGCTAATATATAGAAAATCATGGGGCTTTGTTTAATAATTGTGAGACAATCACATCATTTGTCCAGAGAGTGATAATAATGGGCAGTGAGTGCAACTCTCAGATGTACTGTCAAGCTTTGGAAAAAAGTCTACAATGATAATCTACAGAGTATGCCAGAAGGATTGAAAAATCTCAACATATAAAATTCTGAGATTTTTCTTGAATACTTACATTAAACTTTTCATCACTGTATAATATATATATTCATGGATACTTGGGTTTTCAAAGCTGGATAAAAATGTTTTCCGTGCATCTTATATTGCAAAACGTATTCTTCACAGTTTTGATAATCTGCCTCTGCTTTCTGTGTCTAGTTGAGAGCATGCCTCCTCTGAGTTTCTCCTTTGTGAAAATTGCTTATTTCAGAAAGAGCTGGAATAGTTTACTGTTGTGCTTTACAGGAACTGTGTATGATGACATTATGGAAAAAGGCTGCATACCTGCTAGCCAGTGCCACTGCAAACTCCATGGAAAGAAGTATTCACCTGGGGAAAGCATCACCAATGAATGTGAAGAATGGTAATGTTCATGGTTGTTATACACCTTTCTTTGAATGATTGTAAATAGATCTGCATTTTTCAATCTTCCACTTTGTCATGGAGAATTCCTGAAAACGTTCTGAACTTAACATTTATGTTGCACATCTACACAACCAATTATCTGAAAAGTTTCTCATGTCTGTGGTATGTGGAAGAGGGGAAATCTAAAGGAAATGATCAAAAATACAGTTTTAAAACATCTGGGGATATGGTGCTGTTTGCTAGGTGTACAGATGCTTTCAGTGCTCTCAGCTCCTGTAATATCTGCAACCATTGTTTTAATTATTTTTCTGTTTATAGCACCTGTAGTTCAGGCAGATGGACGTGCAAAGATTTACCCTGTCCAGGCAGATGTTCAGTGGTAGGAGGTTCCCATATTACCACCTTTGATGGGAAGAAATACACCTTCCATGGGAACTGTTACTATGTGTTGGCCAAGGTACTGTGTACTGTAGGGCTTTTCTCTTGCAGTCTAAATACAGGTGGCTATGCGCTGATATGCAGCAGCTATGAATTGTTGATTTATTCTGGGAAAGAGAAATGCTAAAAATTGTACTGGAAAATTCAGGATGGGCTGTAATAGCCCTAGGGGGGAGATGGGCACCTACTACAATGGGTGGTTAACTTAGTCAGATAGTAACTATGTGTGCTGTCATCCAATGGAGTCCTTCATGCGTAAGAAATCAAAAGATCACTCCCGCTGCCTGGATAGGTAGACTGCAAAAATTGGCAGTTCTCAGGATTAGAAACTCTCAGCCAGATCTGTAAGAGCTTTTTTTGTGTCTGAGTGTCAAAGTCATCTAGGGAAAGGAGTTAGGCAGCTATTTCATTCATTTGTCCCTAAAATATCTGGTGTGTGTTCTTCTAGATAATGACAAAGATCTTCTTGAGTTAGAAACTATATCACTGAATTTGTTTGAAAGACAGTTCAGCTTCTGGAGCCAGTGCTGAAGTGGTGTTCTTAATAGCTAAGTTCTGTAGAAATTGTTGTAATGGATGACTTGAGGTTTTCTTTTGGAAATCATCTTGCGAGATTTTTGATTTGACTAATGGACATCTATTTCCTTGTGATTGTAGGGTACTGTAAATGACAGTCATGCTCTCCTGGCAGAGCTGGCTCCCTGTGGCTCCACAGACAGGCAGACCTGTTTGAAGACTGTTGTGCTGTTAGTAGATCACAAAAAAAATGTAAGTGTTCTGTGGGTTCTGCTAGATATATTGAAAATTAGCATATTTCCTCTACTTTGGAGCAATAACTAATTCTTCTGGAGTCGCTACTGTGAATAAATAAGGCACCTCAGACAGTCTTAAAAACAGCTCAGGCTTCTGCCTCAAGAACTCAAAGTGGACCTAAACTGAGTGAAAGATTCAAATAAGCTGACATTTTCACTCTTACCTTTTCTCCTCTGTGCTATATGATTATTCTCACTGTATTCCAGGCTGGGTGAAATTAAGAGTACCATTATTCCTCCCCTCACAATATTTTGCTTTATTCAGATATAATTTTATAGGTTTAATTATTTTTTTTTCAGAAGGGATTCCATCTTTTAATGTTTATATAATCCAACCTTATTAAATATTTATATTTTTATTCACTTTAGTATTCTGTTTGGTTATGGGGATATCTAGACTATATTTATACATAATTTTCCATACTTGTACACATAATTTTGCTCCTGTGTTTCTGGTCTTCAATGTCCTTGCCAGCATAACTAGAACAAAACCAAACCAAATCAGAAACACATCAATTTATGTTTCTGCTTGTACAGAGTAGCATTGTATGAGGAAGTTTAACAAACAGCTTTTTTACCATGCCAGAATCATACTAAACTATTGTGCTGAAAGTGTGGCACATGCTATTATAGGGAATAGGAACTTGCTAGAGAACCTGAAGGCCCAATATTTTCTTTTACTTGCTGAAACCAAGGCGCTCAGTACGAACGAGCTTTGCATTTTGTTACTACTATAAATTTTTGTAAGCAGGTGTAAGTGAAACATTGAACAGCAAAATGAAACCGTACTTGTATCTTACAGGTCTGCTGCCACATTCAATTTTCAGAATGATTCTTCCTTTCAAAGATTTAAAATTCTAGTCAAACACTAAATATACAAAATCTCTCTCTCTTTTTTTTTTTTTTTTTAATTAGTTCCTTTTCCTCTCAGTACCTGGAACCTCATTGTTTCTCTTTGCTATTATACAGGTGGTGGTTTTCAGATCAGATGGCAGTGTGTTACTGAATGAGATGACAGTGAATGTGCCTCATGTGTCAGGTAAGGGACGTAGCCTTGTGTGTGATGTGTTACACACCTCACTTCTCAGGTGGGCAGCAGAGGGGGAGGTGCTGATCTCCTCTTTCTGATTATCAGCGATAGGAAAGGGGAAAACGGTATGAAGCTGCATCAGGGGAAGTTCAAACTGAACATTAGAAAAAAGTTCTTCACAGAAAGGGTGGTCAGAAACCTGAACAGTCTCCCAAGGGAAGTGGTCATGGCACCAAGCCTGTCAGAATTCAAGGAGTGTCTGGATGTTGGTGTTAATCATATGGTTTAATTTCAGGTAGTCCTGAGGAGCAGGGAGTTGAATACAATGATCTTTACAGGTCCTTTCCAACTCATTATATTCTATAAGTCTATGTTTCTAATTAGGAAGTCTGGTTCCTCCACTACGCTGACTCTGTATGTCAGTTTTATTTATTTTTCTGTAATGGCTTGATTAACTTACATATAAGCATCTAATACTTTACTGTTAGAAGTATTTAGCTACGTATGGGCTTGTAGAGATATGACTATTACATATTGTATGCAACAGTGCTGGGATAATGCTTTCTCAGAAAACCTCTTGGTCTTTGGGTTGCTCAGTATTAATGAGTTAGCACTGAAGCTGTAATACAGAAAATCTGAATTTGGTTCTGATCCCAGGGATGAGTCATTATAGGTAGTCAAATTAGTGGGGACCAGCATTGTATCTAGCTAGCCAGTGATTTTTAGAGTAAAAAAAAGCTTATTTTGATCCTGATCTCAGAGTTTTCATGGCAGGTGATACCTTTGAATCTAATAAGAAGTGTTTGTTTTGGCAAACCATGTGTGTGTTTACAGATTTGTTTTTCATGTTTTGTTTTTCAGCCAGCTTCTCAGTATTCAAGCCATCTTCCTACTACCTTGTTGTACAAACTTCTTTTGGGCTCCATCTGCAGATCCAGTTGCTTCCAGTCATGCAGCTTTTTATGATAGTGGATCAATCTGTTCAAGGAAAACTTCAAGGCAAGTGTCTGTTTAAATGGGAAGCAAAGTGATGTTTTTCCTACTACAGATGAAGTCATGTATTCTTTATGTGAATGATAATTTGTGCTACTTACTGATTGAAGAGGAGGAAATTGAAAGCAGAAACCAAAACATTGGAAGAGAATTGACTCAAGAAAACTAGAAATGCATTTTTATTTTTCATATTAAGGTGATGTTACAATTCCAGTGCCAATACATGAATGTTTCTTAGAATATTCCTTATTTGCATTCAGTTCAATTTTAAACTATCCACACACCCCCAGGCTTTTGGTGCATTTTGCAGTTTTAATATAATCAGAAAGCACAAAAAATACAGGTTAAGGTGGTGATCTCCTGAGGCAGAGATACCTTCATGAAGACTCTTCTTCTCAAGAAGTTACATTTTTTAAACAGGGCTCCAAAATCTTCAGGATTTACAGTATGCATTCATATTGGGGTAGAATAATCAGCTGTATGAGCTTCTGTTTCTAATGTTTGTGATCAGTTATCCCTTTCCCTGTGATATTTTAGAATGAGAATGAGTAATAATTAGGTAAAATGTTTACCTTCATTTTACGTTCTTTTTTCAATAGGTCTTTGTGGAAATTTTAATGGAATGGAAGGTGATGACTTTAGAACAACCAGTGGGCTGGTAGAAGCTACAGGATCTGCCTTTGCTAACACATGGAAAGCTCAGTCCACCTGTCCAGACCAGGTAGAAAAGCTGGAAGACCCCTGCAGTCTCAGCATTGAAAGTGGTAAGCACACTAATAAGTCAGATGGTTGACTTCTGCCAGAATGAACAGCATTTGCTGTATATTACTGCAACGGGTGTTTCAGAGTTGTAGTGTGGTATTAAAGTTTTTTTAGAAGAATGTCAAATTAATAATTAATTTCTGCAAATATGTATGCACACAAGCACTGACTTCCCATCAAACTGAAGTGACGGATCAGGGGGTGCTTGTAGAGGAATCCTGAGCTGGAAGATAGGCAAGCAAGGATATTAATTTATATTATCTGTAAAGGCATCTTGTATTTCCTGATATTATCTATCCCTGTGCTTAACTTATTTTTATGGTCCCCAAATGGAAAAGGCTGTCACAATTTCATGTGGATGAGTTGCAACAGTCAGATATGATTTTTGATTTTATGATTGTGTCTACTACTAAAAAAGCGAATCAGAGAATGGAAATATATGTACAGTGGTTGCATGTAGTTTCTCCACTCCCCAAAGTGCACACGTTTCTCTCATATATATTGTTGCATTGCCTTTATTCATACAACACAACTAGACATGGCACAAGGAAGATAAGTGAATGCAATTAATATAATGATATAATTTCATTTTTCTCCTCTTTTGCAGCGAATTATGCTGAGCATTGGTGTTCTCTCTTGACAAACTCAAAGGGTCCTTTTGCAAGATGTCACTCCACCATTGATCCTTCAGAATACTATAAGGTATTCTAATCTTGCAATCTTTAGTACTGCTTTGTTTCAGACAGATGACAGTAGAAATTTATTATTGTTGAAACATTTGAGATATTACAAAGTAGCTTGCCCGTAAGAGCTGGTGAACTGTTAGCAGTGATTAACTAAGGCAGCATAATATACGTCCGAAGTATCTCCTGTGATGAGATTCTTGTGGAGTGCTGCTGAAGAAAAAGGTAAATTTGTTCTGGTTTCTGATGTTTTGTATTTAATGTACATTTTTATTGGATTGGATATTTGAACTGGAAAGAAGATTCAAGAGATGCAGGTGTTCACAGGAAGTTTAACTCTACCCTTACACATCAGTTGCTAATAAGTCAGGAAAAATAAAAAGGTAAACATCTATTAAGTTTTCTGTACTTGTTGGAATGTAACATCAAATAATTTTCATGCCAGAATCTCCATGGTTTCTTTTTCCTCTGTGCTCATCACTGTTGAGCAGTAATGGGGGCTTACCTGAATAAAAAAAGGTTGAAGTCTTTGCTCATACCTGGAACTCTGTCTGAACTCAAATTTTGTGAAGATCTTCATAGATCTGGCTAATATTTTATCTTCATGATTTTTAATTTCTAGGGATATATGCTATGCTAAGTTGTAATTGAGAAAGAATGATATCAAAATCCCTTAAGAAAGGTGTTGTTAGGAGGCTGGCTACTTTAAAAAAGTTCAAGAGGCTTGTCTTAGGTTAGGATAAGGATCTGAACATTTTAACTGTGTATGAAATGAAGCTGTACTTTCAATCTCTGGTAATTGTCCATTCCTTTTATTGTTACCTGGTTGTAGCAATTAATAAAAGCATCAGAAAAAGGACACAGGATATTTCATAGCAACTGAATTGCAATTGCCTATTGGTTTCCTGTGGGCTAACTGACCTTTTCATTCTTTTTTCAGAAATGTAAATATGACACCTGCCTCTGCGAAGACAATGAAGAATGCTTGTGTGCTGCCTTGTCCTCTTACTCAAGAGCCTGTGCTTTCAAAGGGATCATACTGGGAGGCTGGAGAAAAAGTGTCTGCAGTAAGTAGTGGAACTGTGATCCCCGTGGAATTAATTGGCCACCAGAAATAAGCAGGTTTTCTCTAAATTTGGTTATCAGTGATCTCAGTGTTAAAGTATTTGAAGTATCTTAGAAATGTCTAATTGACTTAAAAGAGACAATGCTGATAATGTTTACTTATTCATGTTCTGGTCTTTAGCCATCATTTGTTCATGACATATTTAAAAGTAGAAAGCAGTATTTTTCACTTTCACCTTTTTCTCCAGTTTAAAAAATAATTCTGTTTCTATCTTTGACTAATGGAATCCTAGCTATCATGGCTTTTACATTGTCTTTGCTTATCAGTGTCCCTGTTTATCACTATGTTTGTTTTCCATCAACAGTACAGTGTTGTTAAGACTAGGAGTTTATTATATTGTGCTCTCTCTCTGATGATCAGTATGGTGATATCATACCCATAACAAATATGGGTATGAAAGTAAAGACTATCAGTAGCAGTTAAAAAGAAGTCTTCAACTGGTAAACAAAGTTAGGCTAGCATTACTTGTAACTTATGATATTTTTGTACTTTAATAAAATCTAGGAGTATTTTTACTATTACATGCTGCATAGACAAAGAAACCAAAATGGAAATGTCAAGGTTAAATTGTCCATCCTGCATCCCTTATTTATCAGTTTGTTTATTTTCCCTTTAGCTAGTGAAGTGTCTGCCTGCCCAGGAAATCAAATCTTCCTTTACAATCTTACAACGTGCCAGCAAACCTGTCGATCCCTTACTGATGGTGAAAAGCATTGCTTGCAAGACTTTGCTCCTATGGATGGCTGTGGCTGCCCATATAATACGTACTTGGATAACCAGGATGCCTGTGTGCCCATCTCCAAGTGCCAGTGTTATTACAAGGGATCATACCTGGAACCAGGGGAATATGTCACAAAAGATGGAGAACGTTGGTATGTTTTATTGTGGCTTCTTGTTCTTGGGGGTGAAATCCTTTTTTTCTTATTAGGTGTAAGCTGCTTAGCTTTTTTGGGTGCTTTAGTGAACGTTTGTAATATGTTTATCACTATCCTCATGCTGAGGGAAGCATCATCCCGTCGCAATGTAATTTATTAATAATTGAGAGATGCAGCTTTGCTTGGACATGTGAGTATTCACAGATAAATGTTAGTCTGAAGCTGTGTTGTTCATAAGGCCTTGTTGAGCATAGGGCTAGAAGGAAGATAAACGGCCAGCTATAATGTTACGCTGGTGTTTCCTTTCCTGTCAGAGACAGATTTCCTTGTGTTCCACCGGAGGAGGATCCATTTGATATGTATTTACTCTAGCATAGGCTTTTGAAAGCAACTTTCATGATTTTGGTTTCTTTTATCATGAACTGACAGCTGTTTGCTGCATGAATCATCAGTGCAAACGGTGAATTGCTTGCTTCTCTCATCTGGCAGATGGAGCATAAAGACTGACAAATTCGCAGCTTAAGAGTTGAATAGGCACGAAAATATCCTGTGACTCCAAATGAAGGCCTTGATTTATATTATCATTATTATCTGTGTCCTGAGCCATCGAACAGCATATTATTAAAGATTAATAGAAAAACCGTCATTCCTTAAAACATAACCTTTTTGTGCATTATACCTAAAATCTTGCTACATTTGTTCTCCAAGTGAAAATTCTTCAACACTTCAACAGAGTTCGCTGTGAAATATCAATAGAAATTGTGCAGGACGTCTCTAGTAAATGTTCTCAAATTTATATAAACAACTCCTTAGGTTTAAATTGAAGACACTGAACTTACTTTTTAAAAAAATTCTACTTACTTCACTTCTTTTCTAGTGTTTGCCGAAATGCAAAGGTCCAGTGTACTTCAGTGACAATAAGAATGAAAAGTAAGTGGCATTCTATTAAGTAAAAGAAAATAAAAACCATAACCCAACCTCCAAACTCATACCTACAGTTTTCAGTTGAATTCTCCACTTATTTGTTTTTTATTTTTGTGAAACCTTTATGCATTTTCACTTTCTTCTGTCTTCACAAAGCCTTTTTCTTTTTTTATAAGGATAGACATACACTGAAATTTCTGCCTTAGTAACTTCCACCTTTCGCACACATTTATTTTGCCTTCTCTTGATTCATCTAAGCCAATAATGTACCTTTCAGGTGTAACAGAATGTTCTTCTAACAAGACATACTTTGACTGCAATGCATCCCCAGACTGGACTTCGCAAACGCCTGTACAACTCAGCTGTCATAGTCCTCAAACTGATTATGTATGCATTCAATTTTTCTCCATGTCATGTTTCCTTTATTCCATGTTTTAAATGACACTGTGCAACACAGAAAATGCAGTTATAATAACAGTTTATTTCTCTCTGTTTTAGCTTCCTTTCTTTTCTCCCAATGATATTACTGTGTTGCTAATTTAATGATGATTCCCCTTACGATTTTCCTCCCCCTTTTTCTTTTTACTGTGTCTTCAGCAGAGTCATATCTCCCAAGTGAAATATGATTTTGTTCTTAGATAATCCAAAAGAGAAGAAAAACATTAGAAACATAGAAAGAAAGACCTTATAAAACTAATCAGTATTAGGCTGTTTGGTTGTAAATGCAATTTTTACTCGAGTGCTTATGAAGAAGTTGAGGAAAAATACAGTGCTTTTTCATGAAGTAACAATTTCTCCTTATATTCTTTAGTACCAGGCAGAGTGTGTCTCAGGCTGTGTGTGTCCTGAAGGTCTATTTGATGATGGGAAAGGGGGCTGCGTTGAGAAGAAGGACTGCCCATGCACTCATAACAACCAGTGGTATTCTCCTGGACAGAAGATAACAGTGGACTGCAACACCTGGTAAGTTATCATTTTGTACTCTATTAATTTACTGCATAGAATATATTCTAGACATGTCTAGGCTTATGTACTACAGTGGCTATGACAGCTGCAAGTATAAAACTTTATTTTCAGAGATACTTTTTGCTATCTGAGGAAATACGGATTGTTCTGAAAATATTAGGATAGTAGCTACATCTATTGTTAGTAGGCATCTCTTATTGGAAAGTGCACTCATTTTTAAAATATAAATGCTGCCAGATCTAAAAAATGTAGCTGGCCAAAGTTAAAAATCATGTTACAGGTTTAAAAATCATGTTGTAGGATTAAAACCAGGCTAAACTACTGAAGTTGAGACTTGAGGCACTCCGTAACACTGAAATGGGTATTGTGCACATTATCTTGTATCAGGTAGCTGCTTGGTTTGTTCTGCAGTTTTCCAAACATCACACTCTTGGTGAGATCTGAAAATTCAACTTTTCTGTTCTCTTGCAGTACCTGCCAAAAAGGGGTCTGGAGCTGCACTGAATATGTTTGCTATGGGACTTGCACGATATATGGAAGTGGCCATTATATCACCTTTGATGATAAATTCTATGACTTTGATGGGAGGTGTGAATATGTGGC
The DNA here is from genome assembly GCF_000690775.1 of Eurypyga helias. NCBI lineage: Eukaryota > Metazoa > Chordata > Aves > Eurypygiformes > Eurypygidae > Eurypyga > Eurypyga helias. The sequence continues at coordinate 13,503 of NW_010256973.1, read as the reverse complement.
TACTCAGGTAATGTTCATCAGGAGGGCTGAAATGGCATCCGGTTGCCCTGAAGATCTACTTTCCTCTTTGGTTTTGTGATTCCTCATTTCCTGCCATCACTGTTCCTGAGGTGTTTGCAGGTTCTGCCAAGATAAATTCTGTATTTTCAGTGCAGGCAAGCTGTGTAAATGTGGGGTGTTTTTTCTGATACAGTGGTCATAACAGGACTATCTTACAGTGAGAGTTAACAGCTCATTATCAGTTGTGAATTAAATCTAAATTCTAAGTTTAGAAAACAGAGATATTTATATTTAAAGATATATATTCCTCATTTTGTGTTATTGACCCACTTGTTTCCCAGGTTTTGCCACACATGGAGACTGTGTTAACCGTTTATATGTATGCAGAGATGTATGTGTATGTATTTGTGTGTCTGTAAAAAGTATATGTATGTAGGATTTCACACATGAAGCGGCAATAATGATTTATGCATTGTGGAGATTTAAATTATTGTAATTATTAGGAGATTGAACTAAAAAATAAATATTCTACCTCATTTTCTTATGCTCATATTTTCCTTTTTCAATAGGATTTTTGTGGTGACAAAAATTCCAGCGGCTCGTTCAGTGTCATCACAGAGAATGTCCCTTGTGGAACTACTGGAGTCACCTGCTCAAAGGCTATTAAAATTTTTCTAGGGGTGAGTAGTGATACTCATTATATGTCAGTATTCAAGTATTTCAAAAAAAGTAATGCTCCCAAGCCACGTCCCTAAAGCAGCTATAACAATTAAAGTTTAGGGATTCAATCAAATATATCTGTAAAGGTGTAGATGCTCAGGTACTGAAACCTCTCTCAAGCAAAGGTGCAACTCCACTTTCTGTCATCTTGGAAAGTCATCCCAGGCTTTGAGCTATTGGTTTCAGAATGAGTTGTAATGTTACAGGTGTCTAATATTTTATCTCATCATAAAAGTAAGTTTTATAAAATTTCTCTTCTTATCTTTCAGAAAACTGAACTGAAATTGGAGGACAAAGAATATAAAGAACTTCAGAGAGATATTGGTGATGATGTGCATTATTGGAATAGGACAGTAGGCCTCTACCTTGTTATTGAGGCTAGCAATGGAGTGATGCTTATCTGGGATAAGAAGACTACTGTTTTCATCAAGCTGACCGCTGATTACAAAGTTAGGACCTGTCTGTCTTTTTCTGAAGTAGTAGTATGAATAGATAAATGAGATAAGGAAGCATAAATCTTCTTATATTCTGTCTGTGTTTAACTCCTATATATTCTGCACACTGATGATTAGTTTGCATTATTACTATCACAGCTTGTAGAGGCGCTACTGAAGTTCCTTACAGATTATATTGCAGAGGATGCATAGCATATGGCTGTAATAAAGCTAAATGTCTAAGAAATTCTAAATTTTGAATATTAATAGCCAAGCATCCAAAGTAGTTTAGGGGATGCAAACTTGGAAACCTGCATGGAATCTCAGCTTTGAGTTACAATCAAATTCTCTTTGCAATATATGGAGATTGTTCTGATTTCTGAAAATCAGCATGCTGAATACATTGGGTTGAATGAGGAAGTATGAGGTTGTATAAACAGGGACATACTGTTCCCTGAGGGGGCCGATGTACCTTAAATAACACTACCAAAAGTTCACTATTGTGGGTAAGTTGCTAAATTTGTTCTTTTAAGAAAAATGAGTACATGTCATTCTTTTTTCCATGGATGAAGAAGTGGCACTTATTATGTTAGAAGATTTTAAGAAAAACAATTTTGAGCAAAATGAAATTCCATCAGGCTTATATTAATAGCCGTGATGATAAAGAATAGAAAATAAATAAATTCTTTTCAGCTGAAAGAGGTTTAGGCATTGTTTAGTGTTATAAGTTGGATGAAGGGCCACCACAGAGGCATAGAAATACACTAGATATAATTGGTTTCAAGGAGGGAAGACATGGCATCTGAGTAGTTTGCTGGGTACACAGATGAATAAAGGTTTAGTTTCTGTAAAAAGGATTTGGAAATAAAGATGAAAATATGTCATTTACACAGAAAGTCAGTTGTCCTTCTTAATACCAATGTTTTGCTCTTACTGTACTAGACTCTGTTTCTCACTTCCATAGTATATTTAAAAGCTGTGGATATGCTAATTTTCTTTTCCAGGGCAAAGTGTGTGGTCTGTGTGGCAATTTTGATGACAAGTCTAACAATGACTTTACAACAAGGAGTGGGTTGCAGGAGACTAATGCTCTGAAGTTTGGGAATTCCTGGAAACAGTCTTCCACATGCCCAGATGTCACAGAAGAAATTAAGCCCTGTGATATGAAACCACATCGGAAATCCTGGGCAGAGAAAGAATGCTACATCATCCGGAGCGATGTCTTTGGAATTTGTCACTCCAAGGTTTGTAGAGAGCAGTAGGTGATGGGACAGCACAGACCATTTCTGTAACTGCAGAAGCAGAGAGATCATTGGAAATGAATGAAGAGATGGGTAAATAGTGATCTTCAATTGAACTTCAGTACAGCTATAGGTGTCAACATATGTCAGCTGGCCTTAGTCAACATAGTTTATTTGTGGTAATGGGACTGTGTCAGTAGTGGTGCCAGCCCCTGCTGTTCAAGTTTCATCACATTTTCACTCCTACTGCTGTGCAAGCTAGTTTCAGAATCTAGCCTGAATGGGTCGGTTGAGAGACTGTTGATACTGTAAGTTCTGAAAGGCCTTGTGATCACCAGATTCTCCTAACCAAAATGCATACTGTGGCTGTTGAAGAGACCACTGCTCCTTGTAATATTCAACCCACAGAAGGGATCTTCTTGGAAACCACTGACATCGTGCAGTTCAGACAGGCTTAGCTGCTAGTACCGTGCCTCTAAATTGTCATAGCATGCACTGTGTCAGCCCCAGAGCTTCCAGAGCCCAGTGCACATAGAGCACTCCTCCCTGTTTCTTGTCTCTTTCCTGAAGTGTGCTAATATCAACAAGTCTGTTCTTAACTCACAGTGGAAATGTCACAAAGAACTACCAATTTAATTAACTTAATATGTGTGTCTATGTTGATTCCTTCAGCCTATAAAATCCAGCCTAAGCTTCTCCTCTTGCAGTCCCAAGCAAAAAAGTGGAGATGTTTTGCTAATGTGTCATTGGATAAACTCCAAAAACTGGCAAGCACAGAATTCTCTGCTTCATATTTGCTGTGAAGTGCAGCCTTTCTGATATCACCACTTGGTTGACAAAGCTTGTGGGAAGATAAGGCTTCATTAGCCTCAGTCCACCTTGGTTTTGAGAGCAGTAAATGGAACCTGAAAAATGTGGGCACTGCCAAGGACTGGTATTTTTTTCAATCATAGCAAATTATGAAGGGACTATGCTACTTAAATCTATTATTATCCAAATTACATTAAGCTTCTTCAAGCTTATGATGTTTGTTTGTAATTTGGTAATTCTTAGAAACAGCCTCATTCTTGCCCAGCTCAATTCCCATATCTCAAAAGATCTCTCAAGCTTACTAATTTTAAAACTAATTTGGACGTGAACCAGGACATCATTTTTTTTCCTCAATAGGTGGACCCGATGCCTTTCTATGAAGCCTGTGTTCATGACGCCTGCTCTTGTGACAGTGGTGGAGATTGTGAGTGCTTCTGCTCTGCAGTTGCTGCATATGCTCACGAATGTACCAAGGCTGAGGCCTGTGTTTTCTGGAGAACTCCTGATATATGCCGTGAGTAACAGTTAAACGAGATTGTCTTTTTCTGGCTGCTGTCAGAAAGCCTATCAAATAAATCATTAATACTATCTCTGCAAGGTCATGCTGGCTATGCAATGCAATTTATTTTTGCAGCGCATCTGGGAACAAACAGAAATAGTGAATTTGTGTATTTCAACTCTTTTATTCAGCCTGGCTTTTCTGTCTCTTTCCCCCTTCCCATTATGTTTAAAGTCATCCTTTCATTTTGCTTGATAATTAGTAAACTTCAACTCCTGTTATCTTTCTCTTCTCTCATATTTTCAAATTATTGAAAATTTGATTTTAACAAACGTATATAGAAGTATTTCTGTGTAGGTGAACTGAATCAGTACTGACTATATTAAGCAGTGTCCATTAACGGTGCTAAGGCTCATACCAGTAAATCATAAAATAATATTGAAATTAATATTTCCCCAAAAAGTACTACAAAAAATTTCTGAGATTCTAAGTGGCAGAATTGGTTTTTTAAGTGAAAAATTCATTCTAATTCAGGATTAAGGATAGTTGTAGTTTTTAAGCGTGAGAATTAGTGAAACAGAAGTCATAAGTTTCAGTCAGCTTTGATATATAATTTTATAAAAGCTCCTTCCTCTGCCCATAGTCATCTAAGCTGAATTCTGTTTTAAGTTGCATCCATAGTGTCTCACATCCAGCTCTTGTCCTGCTGGGAATGTCTCTCAGCCCATGTGATACAGCAAAATAGAACGATTTTTAATATACTGCAAGAGTTTTTAGGAGGAGTTTGGTAGTAGCTGGGGAAGAAAAAGGCTCTTGGAAATCTACCCTTACTTTTACATTAAAATCTACACTAATTTTTAAAATTATTTTGTGTTTTGAATCAAACATTTTCATCCTGGGGCTTGAGTGTTTAATATGAAAATCTTGGGCCCCAGAGTTTTGACCCCAAATTTTGATGTACCCTATGTTTAAGTGTAGTAGTAAGTCCAGATCCTATACCTCAAGTGAAATTTTGCTGGCTTAACACGAAGATTCTTTTAGCAATGTTCCTTTAAAAACCTGATCAGAGCTGCATTCTGGCAACCATTTTTTTAATCAACTTTTCTTTTTTTCTCATCAGCGATATTTTGTGACTACTACAACCCTCGTAATGAGTGTGAATGGCACTATGAGCCTTGTGGCAGTAATATCACAACGTGCAGGATGATTAATAATGTCAGCACCAACTTTTCAGTGCCGTACCTGGAAGGTAATAAAATCCTTGCCATTTTTGTATTTTATTTCATATAACTTTGCGCAGGTATCATTTAATGAATACAGAATAGTCAGTCAGCTAGACAAGATGTTCCTAAATCTGTTATGTTGAATTTTACTTCAGTCTTACACAAAGGTTTCCTATTATGTAATTTATTTTTTATTAACATCAGTGGGTGATAACTACATTGCTCCCAGCCATAAAATTGGGTTTCTGCTTGGATGATACCCTGAACCATGCAAGATTATTACACCATTGTTATTTGCATCCCATCCTAAGAGCATTTTGAGAGAAAGAAAAACTTTTACATGGCAAAGCAGCAAGTTACTGATATTTGGGCATTTTTAACCTTATTCTTTATGCATCAGGTCCATCTTTGTTTTATTGCATTACTATGTAGCCTCCTATTTTTAAAATGGAAAAATATCTTTGATATCAGACACACTGGTGCTGCTATATGTTGGATTCTTAACAGATCCCAGAAAGTGTTGTCAGAGGGCTACTGGGGGCTACTTCCATTTTCAGTATATTTCATTTGTGTTTGGTTTTGGTTTTTTTTTTTTTTTTAGGCTTTAAGACTAAAAAGTGCGTCTAAAACAGGTTATTGTGCATTTCATCGCACTTAGAGGATGCACAAGCCATTTAAATCCCATTGAACCCCTCAAAGTATGTAGAGACATGATATTAGTAGGTGAATGTCCTTGTGCTTGATAACTGAAAATAAATTCCATGTTAAGGGACTGCAATGATCCAAGAATGTGACTGTCTTTACAAATACCTTGTTTTACCACATAATAAAGTTGGAGAAAACATCCATGTTTATGGCCACACAAAACCTAACCAAAATATTTTTAAAAACCCAACCAAACAAAACGCTCCGTTAACCCTATGTATTGAAATAGATTGTCTTAGGTTATTAGAAAGATTTTAAAAGTGTCAGAAGGCAGATTATTATATATCCAATTATCTTTCAAAATTATTTTTGGTTTCTATCTTCAGTGGAAAAATAAAGCACACTTTGTTTTGTTAATACATCTTTACTACAGGCTGGCAGTGTGAAGTGACTTTTGAGTACTGGTTAATTACATGGTCATTCAGTTTGTAGGCTATGTAGAACTCCAGTACAGGATAGAGGACTTTACGTATTTAAGAATTGGATTTTATAAGAGTTTATTTAGAAGCAGGACACAATAATTTTTAAAAAGTGTATTTACATGAAAAATGCAGTGAGGATTGACAGACAATCCCTTGCAGGTGGAGTTTGGGTGACTGGCCAAGGGTACAGAAAAATGCAGATAATTTATTTGTTTGGGGTGGAGATATCTGGTCTATTAAAGCCACATAAACAAGGTCTAGTGTTCCAATAAATGTAGTGAAAAACCTGTTAGTTAATGAATCTACTTCCATATTCTTCACAAAAGTATTACTGATATTATGATCACATTTCAATATCTGTAGGAAAAATTGGGATGTTTCTTTGTCTTAAAATTACTGGCTGCCCATAGAAATTAATATAAATTAGGGGTTTCTCCAAGATCTTCAACTAGGAAAAAGCAACTTCCCTAGTTCTCATGACTAAAGTAATTTAATCCTTCTCACCCCAGTATTATTAGTCTTTTGGAAAGGCAAATGGTCCAACGATGAATTTGAATTGGAAAATTTTTATTTCTTTCACTATGCTTGATTCAGTGAGAATCATTTACCTTCAGAAAGTATCCTATCATTCAGTTAATGCTTTATAATTTTTATTCTTCCTGTATACTGTTCTACTTGTCATCAACAGGTTGCTACCCCAGATGCCCTAAGGATAAACCTATTTATAATGAAGAGACAAAAGAATGTGTGCCTGAAGATCAATGTTGGTGTTACATTAATGGAACTCATGTTCCCCCTGGGAGTGAAATACCCACAGATAAGAACTGTACAAAATGGTATATAAAAAATGCAAAAGCATTTGCAGTAATTCAGGAAATAATTTATGTATGCTGAGCACCTCATTTACTTTACTGGGCCTTGGGAAAATAGACATGCAACTTCAACTGAAGAACCAGTATATTCTAGCATTTAAGTATACAAATAAGAGGAAAAATGCCGTTTATTCCAATTGAGATGTAGAATCAAAAAATGCAGTCCTTGCAAAATATATAGATTCTAAACTTTCCATTCATAATTTCCCAAACTCATAAAAATCCACATTTCAGATTGATTGTGTTGTTACAAGAAGTGTATTAGCAAATTCATTAAATATGCTCTTCAACGTGTCATAAATTATGTAATGGCATGAAAGCTGGCAGTGTTTCTAGAACAACCTTTTCATTCTTATGGCTCTTTGGAAAGAGATGGGCAACTCTGCCTTGAATTCTCACTTAAAACTGGGATCTAAAAATCACTGTAATCTGATTTATCTGTACTAAACTTGAAAGAGATAATTGAGTCCTAACTGCTCATTCCTCAAATCTTACTAATAGTGGTAACATCTATGACTCCACATGATGATAGGAGACAAAAAAACCCCTGATCCAGCTATAAATTCACCACTTTGAAAAACAGTTGTTAATATTGCAGTATTGCAACTTGCAACAGAAAGCCGTTCAGTACAGTTTTAAGATATTGTACTTGGAATATGAAGGTGATGACTTAGTTTGAATGAAATGTTAATAGGCAATATCAGAAGATATTAAACCCAGAAAAATATCCAGTAGTATGAATGAAGATCAAATGACAAATGTCTATGTTTCTGTGTTCCTGGCTTTGCTAGAAGGTGCCATAAAACATCTGCAAGATTTTAATTTTTGAAAATTTTCTTTTAGTGTCTGTGGCCCCTCAGGATCCATACAGTGTACACCAATCCCAGGTAAAAAATGTTTGGGTTTTTCTACAAATAAAAAGAAAAAAAAATGCATAGAACTACTATGTCTATCCCTACAAAAGACTTGGTACTGATTTGCAACCAGTACCATTTCCAGTGCAAGTGAAAGTTGTGGCCAAAGAAAATTGGGCAGCACTTTAGTTGAAGCTTGCTGTTAGTACTTTGTATTCAACCCTTTCTCTCATGTGCCTTTATTCTTTCTCCCCATGTCCCATATCCAAACTAACGGATTACACTGCAAGGTTTTGTGCTCCCAGAACATGTAGCATTATATAAAAGTGTCAGATAGTAAACTGCAGTTGTTATTTCTCTCCGAACATTTTAAAACCTGATTTGTAAGTCTGGTCTTCCAAGTGTTTTATGAAGGACTTTATTAAATATGTTTTAATGTTCCTGTAAAGATAAATTAGTGCAATGTATTTGATCTAAGCTCTAGGTATAGCTCTGAAAGGAGCATGCATGACTCATGTAAATGCTTATTTGTCCATAACGATTTTGCCTTTGTCTCTTAACTGGTAGTAGAAAAAATGCTTTTTCTTGCAGGGTGTCCTTGTATTATCAATGGAACGAGTTATGAAGTGGGTGAAATTGTAGGACAAATACAGGATGGCAGCATATGTATAACATACATTTGTGCAGAAAATGGATCTGTAGTTACTGAAACTACATATCCTTGTCCAACACCTACTTCACCTACAACCATTTCAACCCCCTTTCCTGTCGTTACTCTTACCACCACAGGTAAACCTTCAAGAAGGATGCACATTTAAAAATTATTTTATTTAAGGAAAATGCTTTAAAGATAGAATGTACAAGTATATGGGCTTATAGTTGACACAGCTAGAGTGATACTTAATAATAGTTTTATCACACTACACTAAAACAGATTTTTAGTACTTGGAGTTGATTTATTTTCATGGAAGAAATTTTAACTATAAATTCTACAGGGTGCCTTCCTCATTCTGAAAAACATGTTAGCATCTCAATATCCTGCTGAGGGTAGTAGAAATTGTTTCAGTAGTCTCAGCAAAAAAGTATAATTAGGACATTTAAAACTATGATTATATTTGTTTCCTAAAGCTTGCAGATGATGGAGTAATCTCTTTTTTTTTCTATTTCAGTTATCACTACAAGCTCTTCAGTAGCTACAAGTAAGTTTGAAATAGAAAACTAAATTGTTAAAATATGTCAAAGGAACATGTAAAAGTACAGTAAATTAAACAGATTAATGATTAATAGCCATTAACAGATGGCCATTACAGAATATTATATTTAAACAAAAAAAAAATTTTTTTAAAAAAATGCAAAAATGTGAGAAGTATAGAGAGAAGGAAGTCCTTTTACAGGCTTCAGCTTGGTGATTTTATTTTGATGTGAAACTTCTTGTTGAAAAACCTGATAATACAGAACCAGTTTTAGAACTCTTTTCTCTTCAAAAAATGACGAGTTGCAATGTCCTTAGCAGAATAGAACACAAAATTAATCTTCTCATATTGTTCTCTGTAAGCTCAGATGCTTGAATTTCTGTCTTTTCTTGCAGCACCATGCTTTGGATTAATCTGTAATTGGACTGAGTGGTTTGATGTGAGTAAACCTGAAGAAGATGGTGGTGACTATGAAACCTATGAGGCAATAAGAAAAGAACATGGAGACAAAATATGTGAAGCTCCTGAAAATATTGAATGCAGGGCTAAAAATAATCCTGATGTGAGCTTAGAGGAACTTGGCCAGAAAGTAGAATGTAATGTTACATATGGACTAATCTGTAAAAATGAGGAGCAAGATCCAACTCTGGGGCCACTTTGCTTTAATTATGAAATCAGTGTAAGCTGTTGTCAGTGGCATGAAATTCCTTGTGAGACTACAAGTACACCGAGTCCAGCATCAACTACAACTTTGATCACCACCAGCACAACAGTATCCAGCACCACTCCAACCAGGAAACCAACAACAATTACCACCACACCCATACCCACCCCAACAATCACAAGTGGATTCACACCAACTACCACCACCACAATATCCCCTCCAGGTATTTAGCAGACCTACTCTCTGCTCTTTCTTTGCCATAGGAGAAATAAAGGGCTATCATCTGGCAGGGTCTTACATACTGGTATTGGAGCTCTATACTTCTGCTGGAAAGAAGATTCCCAGAAGGTTCCATTGTGTGAAATTAGGCAAGGCCTTGATTTAGAGTAATATATTTTAGGCATTGTCTGGGTGGGGCTGTGCATAATTCCTTCCCTTTCTCCTCCTGCTTTCACTCTGTCAGTGCTAAAGTTTTCCTCTGGTTATAGATCTAGGAAGGAAGGATTCCCCTGCAAGGCTTTTGGGAAATATTTCATTCTGCAGGCTGCTACTTGCTGTGAACTGTGTTTTTTGGCTGCTGAGATCCACTAATACTCTGTAAACATTTTCTTCAAATGACATTGCACCACAGGGAAATCACATGACAATCAGACAGAAACATATCCTGTGCATACCTCATTCCCAGACCACTGCCTTCCTTCTTAGTTCTTACTCCATGAGATGGTGAGGTGTTTGAAGTAATAAGGCAGAGGTAGAAAGCCTCACAGATCCTTACTCCTCCTCATGTCTTACCTATTGGTAGGTATTTTTAATGTAGTGAGAAGCACATTTCAGAATGATTCATAGTCTCTTTGCAAGGAAAGGATTATAATGACTCTGTCAAGACACTGACTTGGAACCAGTCTGCTGTTGGGGGTCAGAAATTAAGGCCTAGTGATAAAAGTATTTACTGTGGTAAGACTGGGCTGACCAGTATGGGTTTCTGGCAGCTTGCTAACAGGGAACTTCAGCAGAGTGCATATTGTGCATGTTGCACAACATGTTTCTGATTCTTGGTTCAATTCGTTTGGTTATTGGGAATATTAGGGGTTTTTTCATCCTTGTGCCTCTGCTCAGCTTAGACAGAAAATGAACTGACAGAAAGTCTTTCTTTTGCTGCTGTTCGAACTTGTGTTTCAGCCGGAGAGAATGTGCTCTGTGGGACCCGTGGTGTGCAGTGGGAGTGGGGCTTGGTAGTTTCTGGTGCTGTTTGGACACAACTGTGCAGATTTTCTTCCCTTTCCTCTCTTGTGTTGGCTCCATGGCCATTGCTGCCACTCACCTGCAGATCTGGCTGTAGGAATCTTTGAAGCTTTATCCCATTGGGGTTTGGAGAAAGGTTTCAGTCCATCGGTTGTCCCTTGCTACAAACCAAAGCCCTGGGCAGTTGGGTTCTTCCAGCTTTCTCATGAATGCTGTTCTCCAGCTTTCCATGTGCTGCTGGGAAGCAAGCTGAGGTTTTGGCAGCTGAGTGTTTCCTGTTCCTGCTTCTTCTGTGGTCATGACCCTCCCTGGTGCCTGATTTCTCCCTGGGATAGTGAGGTGGTGTGAGTGGCATGAGAAGGTGATAGAATGGTGGGAGTCCCTGCTTAGTCTTGTTCCAGCTTCTGTGTTGCCCTTACATGGGTGGTTTTTGCACATGAGAAGCCCAATAGAGCAATGTGCCCTAGCTGTGAGAGGGAGACACATGAGGCTTGGCAGTACCTGTGTCCTGACTTGGCCTTACTGTGCTTGGTAGGGGTCAGGAAAGGGAGACCTGCCCACACAAGTGAGCTTTGTTGTGGCCAGGGTTGGCTGAGTGGTGCAGCAGTGCATGAGGGGCATGATGTGTGTAGTGGACGCCCAGAGCACCACCCATTCATGTGCTTGTGCCCCGGCTTGCAGTGTCTATTCCAGCTGTTTGTAATTGATCTTGTTTTTCTCCCTCAGACTGTAGCTGCATCTGGACAGACTGGATTGATGTGAGTTACCCTGACAGTTCTGACAGAAACAGTGGTGACTATGAAACCTTTGAGAATATTCAGAAGAATGACCCCTCCTGGGACTGTGCAAAAGTTGAGAATATTTCATGCAGAGCAGAGAAATTCCCTGATATCCCCATTGAAAATTTAGGCCAGGAGGTGGAATGCAGTATTACCACAGGACTCATCTGTAACAATAGAGATCAGCACATAGGAGGTATAATGCCGATGCCGGTCTGCCTCAATTACCAGATCAGTGTCTGCTGCGTCCCTGACATACCAGGGTGTACTACAGTTACCACCACGAGCACCACGACAGCCCCTCCTTCGTCCACAACGACCACAGTGTCCCTTCCACCCATATCGATAACCACTCCCGTGCCAACGCCATCAGAGCTTCCCAGTAGCACCGCCACCACCACGGTGCCCCCCAGCAGCACTTTGGAGACAACAGCGACTGTTCCTGGCACACCAGTGCCCACCCCAGCTACTGCAAGTACGTTCCCAACACCAGTAATAATCACGAAACACCCGCTGCTTCCGACTTCAGAAGAAATAAGTAATTATCTGTCTGTGTTGTCATTTGTTGCCTTGCTGTGGGGGAAATTAAGGTTTATTGCCAGCTTAACCTCTGTCTTAATTTTTATTCTTTGAGGGAGTGGAGTGGAGGTGACATAGATTTAAAAAAAAAAATTAAAAAATCATAGAATGGTTCGGGTTAGAAGGGACCTTTGTAAAGATCATTTGGTCCAATCCCCCTGCTATGGGCAGAGACATCTTCTACTACGTCCAGTTGTTCAAGGCCCTATTCAACCTGAGCTTGAACGCTTCTGATGATTGAGCAGCCACAACTTCTCTGTTTCAGCGTCTTGCCACCTTCATGATAAAGAATTTCTTCCTTATGTCCAAACTAACTCTACTCTCTTTCAGTTTAAAGCCATTGCACCTTGTCCAGTAACTACAGGCCTTGGTAAACAGTCTCTCCCTGTCTTTCTTACAAGCCCCTATTTGTGTTGAAAGGCTGCTGTAAGGTCTCCCAGGAGCCTTCTCTTCTCCTGGCTGAACAATGCCAACTGTCTCAGCCTTCCTTCACAGGGGAGGTGTTCCAGCCCTCAGTTCCTCCCAGTCCCATCAGGGAGGTGCCTGATTTCTCCCTGGGATAGTGTCAAAATATCATGTGGGTGATTAGTCTTAAAAGCCATTCCAGTTTAGACATTGGAACACATATTGATCCAGTGACTGTTCAGTTTCAGTAGCATCAAATGACTCTGAGTAAAATCAATGCTGGCATGAACATGCCACATGAGGAAACACAGGGAACAGTGGTATATCGATAGAATATAGCATGGCAGCAATACAGAGTTGACCAAAGAATTCACTGATCAACTCAATGAATTCCCCTGGATTTAAAACTGCTGAACTCCTCTCTGACATAAAGTTTTAACCCTAGAAAGCTGTTCCATGCAAAACTGATCATTGATAAAGTGTTTACATCAACATCTACCATACAGGATGTAGGAAAGTTTTTCAATAATCCCTCTTTTATGCAAAAGTATAAATAAAAGAGTTTGTGCTTTATTCATATCTAAATAAGACAAAAATTTATCCAATCTTGAATTTTATTTGCGTATTAAAAAATGTAATGAAGTTAATAAGTGCGATTTTCCTACTTAAGAAAAATATTCTGTTTTGTCCCTGTATTAAAGAAGGCACAACACCTGAATCAGAAACACCGACAAACACAAATCCTACACTTATTCCTTCACCGACTCCAGAGCCAACAACTGGAACAACAGAAATGGAAAGTACAGTGTCTACTATAGGCACCATTACTCAACAGTCAACACCATCAGGATCAACGAGCCC
>NW_010256972.1:0-2565 GCF_000690775.1 Eurypyga helias | reverse complement strand
CCCAAACCATTCTGTGGTTCTGTTAATAGTGTATGATAATTGCCTGAAACCAGAAGGGATGGACCAAACAGTGGTGAATGTTCAAGTGGTTTAAATGGCTACGGTGTTACTGAAGGCTGTAGAAGTGTGGTTTATGGTATTTGGCAAGAAGGGAGCTGGAGAGAAACTGAAAGCCTGCTGGGTAGAGGCTGTCTGGGCTGGTAGATGCCAATGGGAAATCCTCATGGGAATAAACTGACTGTGATTACAGGCAGGAGCAAGCAGATTTCTTGGAACAACGTTGGTGAGGTCTGGAATGAACTTTGTGAGATCAATGTAAGACACAGAAAATGAAACTCTTCTCTGAACTATCTGACTCTGTTTTAGACAAGAGACTTCAGGATGCATTTTTCTGTGATGGTGGAATTGGACTTGACCTGGAAGATCCTTTCTGTGTGCACTTGTCTCGTGGCTTGTGCTCAGCTGAAACAGCCCTGTGGTGTCTAGTCTCTGTCGTGCCTGAACTACTGCCAGTCAGTGCTTTCTTCCTAGTCCACACCTTCCTTTCCTTCTTTACTCCAGGGTGGTTTGGTGGTTGTTTTTTTTTTATTTAGTTTTGGCCTTTACTGGAAATCTGTTTCAAGCTATTAAAAACATGTTTTTGTAGGTGCTCTGGTGAAAACATGGCAGCTGTTACCCCACGGAAAAGGAGCCACAGCTCTACCATTGGGTATGTTAACTCTGTATTGTTGATTTCTAATAAATACACCTCACATAGAATAAAATAGGTGTTTAAATTCCTTGAGAGCTTTTAATGTAAAGTAGAAAAGAATATTGAGATGGATCTGAGCCCCCATGTTTATTATTCAGTGGGTTATAAAATTCTATATTTGGGATTACAACATCTTTGTATTTAGGGCTACAGGAAAGCTGGAGGGGGACCCTTTTCAAAGGGCAGGGAGTGACAGGACAAGGGGTAATGGCTTTAAACGGAAAGTGAGAGATTGAGATGGGATATCAGGAAGGAATTCTACCTGGAGAGGGTGGTGAGGCACTGGGACATGTTGCCCACAGAAGCTGTGGATGCCCCATCCCTGGGAGTGTCCAAGGCCAGGCTGGATGAGGCTTGGAGCAACCTGGTCTAGTGGATGCCCATGGCAAGAGGTGGGACTGGGTGGGCTTTAAAGCCCCTTCCCACCCAAACCATTCTGGGATTCTATGTTGTACTGAGCATCTTCAGAGATTTCATCGAATCTGTGGGGAAACTGAGAATCTTCAGTCTGCAGCACAGCACAGAACTAAAAAAAGCCATTCCCTCGAGCTGGTACTTTCCAGGCCCATGTTAATGCATTGTGGCATTGGGGTTTTTTTCTTTTATTAAAGATAAGTGTGTTGTTTTGGCCATCATCCCTGTCAGATGCATATCCCTGTATATGACGTTCACACGCAGACCTAGCCCTGACTGAGGCACAAAAGCAGCAGCAACCTAAAAGCTGATTGTTTAGAAACTTAAGGAATAAACCCCCTGATGTTTGCATTTTGTTGTGGCCAAGCCTCAGTCTTTTTCCCGGTTGGAAAGACTCTGCTACACTCTATAGAAATACTCAGGTCTGCACAAATTATGGGTATTCTTCTAGTGATAGTAGAAAAATAGTTCTGTATACCTAAAAACCAACAGATTTTATTGTTTTCCCTAAATCTAGTGGAGGAGAAGCCACTTGCCATGAACCAGAAGCTTAGCTTTATATCCAGAAAAGAGATTTTTTTTTCCTCATTCTTTCATAGCTCTACCAGCTGAACAGATTTTTCTTGCTCATGCTTATCCTGTACTTCCCCCACAGAAATATTTCTGGAGGGGCAGAGGCCAAAAGTGAAGTTTGATTTCTGAGTTAGAAGGACAAATTCCTGAGATAAAGTGTAAATAGTCGCCGAGGAAACTCCTCGCTGTGTTGTGCCCCAAATATGTGACAACCAGGCGTGGCCAAGCGTGTCCTTTGTGTAAATTCATGGCTCCTCTCAGGCAGCAGGTGCAGAAGCTGTTAGTGATTTACTGATGAGGTTTGAGATAAGGAAATAGCTATCAGAGTGAGATTTGGGGATGTACCTTTCAAAAAGTTGTGTAAAATACTGTGAGATCATCCCCCCTCCAGCTTTATCAGCCCTACATATGGGGGTGGGGGACGCACAAGGTTTTTCCGAGGCGCAAATCTGAGCTAACAGAATTGGTCTGAAACAAACCAAATGGTTGGGGTTTTTTTTCCCTCCTTAATTGTGAACAACACTGGTCCTGTCAGCAGTGTTCTGGAAAGTGGAATGCCAGTTGTTCCCAGGTGTTTTAACAAGTTCAGGCAGGAAAATAGAATCATAGAATGGTTTGGGTTGGAAGGGACCTTAAAGATCATCTAGTTCCAACCCCCCTGCCATGAGCAGGGACACCTTCCACTAGACCAGGTTGCTCCAAGCCTCATCCAGCCTGGCTTTGGACACTCCCAGGGATGGGGCATCCACAGCTTCTCTGGGCAACCTGTCCCAGTGCCTCATCACACTCTCCAGGAAGAATTCTTTCCTGGTATCTAATCTAAACCT
>NW_010256971.1:1918-11548 GCF_000690775.1 Eurypyga helias | reverse complement strand
GGGGTGGGCTGGGGCGGGACGGGAAGTGGTGCTCTGCACATATCTTATGCTCTGTGGTACTGACAGAGCACAGCTCCTGCTGTTCCCCTCCCACCATACTTGCTCACTGCAGGCAGCCAATAAAAGCCTCCAAGAGTAAGAAAGTTGAATTTCATCTTCCCCTGAAGCTCAATGCACAGGGTCCCGGACGGCAAAGGAGCCAGCACTTACAGAGACTGCTCACCAGAAGGTTAGTTGTCTCAAAGCATGGAAACAGTGAAAACTTGTTAGTCTGGGAGGAGTGGGACAATAGTGCAGAAGTAAAGATTTCTGCCCCCTCCCCCCCAGCATGTAATTTAAAGCAAAATATATGGCAAATCCTATGTGGGGAAGGGGGGAGGCTTTTAAAAAGCTATGAACAAAAGCTGGATTATGGAGATTATGACTTCTTCGCTGCTTTCTCCCACTACCAGAATTGTATAACTGCGTTAAAGGAGTCTGGCTGGTACTTTGCTCTCTCCTTAAACTGGGCTTGCTCTCATCTGCATGGATGCTCCAGACCAGATGCCTCTCAGCAAGGCTGCTTAGCTCCATGTGTGTTCTCAGCTGATGTCAGTCGCTTGTATATGTTGCTGCCTGGGCTCCCTGACTATTTGCTGTCCTTTTCGATGGGGTGTGCTATTGGGGATAAGAGCGTCTTAATGTTGCAATCTCTGTGTTAATTATTGCAGCTGAGGGAGGAGAAAGTATGTGAATAATACTCGTCTACAGAATACTGTGCGTTTGTAGACGTGTAGAAAGTAGTGAGATTTACCAGGTGTCGGGTCAGCGGAGGAAAGCACTCGGGCAATGCACGCTCACAGTTCCCCTTGGACTTGGTATTGCCTCTGGCTGCATTCATGCTGGGTTTGCAGGTTGGCATGTAGTGCCAGGTGAAGCCAGGAGTGGGATTTCTGGAGGAGTGTGCATTGCCCCAAAATGTGGGGAGGAAGGGTGCTCCCCTCCCTGCAGCATCTCCTACTTCATTTCAGTTTCTATTCTGTCTTGTGAGCTCAGGAGCTGTGTGGGGAGGAGCCAACCACCCAGCAGCAAGGTCCTGCCTTTGTCAAGCTGCTTTTTCCAAGAAGAAAAAAAAACCCAAACCCCCTCAACCCCAAATTGTAGCAAAAAGCCTCAACAAATGTGAGGAAGTGGTTTATCCTTCTTTTCTTTTTCCATGCCCTTTCTTCTGTTTGTGCATAACTAGAAGAACTTGGCCTCAGGGCAAAAAACTTGCTTTTGTTATCTGAGAACGTTTTGTGCTGTCTTTTACTTGGCTGGGAGAATAGGAGCACAGAGATTTTTTGGGGTTTTTTTTTAGACCTGAGGCTTCCTGGTTTTCAAGGTTTACTTGCTTCTTAACCACAAGAAAGCAAGGACTGGGGTTCAGACTTGGGACATAGTGTTGAATTTCTGCCTTTCTGGCTCTCTATGACAAGAAACCGGAGATTGTAGTTTTCTACAGTACTCCTCTTGCGTGGAGCCCGGCTTCGTCAGGAGGAAATGCTTCCTGCATGCTCTGTACCCATGCCAAAGCCATCTTCTGTAAAATATGCTAAGTTCGACCACTGCAATGCCTGAGTCCCTGGCTTTAGCCCGGGTTTACTGCCCATCCCTTCTTGGCACAAGGGAAATTGGTGAACTGTGTCTAAGCAGTAACAAAGCCTATCTGGGATGGGGTGGGGAACGTCAATGCCCTGATGCTATTTTGAAGGCTGGATAAAATGGCAGAAAAGGCAAAAACCTTGAAAAGACTCAAATGCAGGTAAGATGCAGTTACGCTTTGTCAAACCCAGCGGCAGCGGGGGAGCCAGGCAAGAGGTGACCTGCTGAGGAGCGATGGCAACCAGCTTGGTTGGGGGATCAGGCCGACTGTAGTTCTGTCCCTAACTGTCCCATTTCCCTCCCGCTTCTTTCAGAAGAGCCACTGGAAATGGCCACCCCGTCCGTCGTGGTGGTGCAGCCGCAGTACAGCATGGTTAATCCCACTCTCGCGAGGAGCTTGTGGCAGACGGGGCTGATGGACTGCTGCACCGACTGCGGTGTCTGTGAGTGGCTCGGGCCCACCCGCGTGGCAGTGCACTGCCGATGGCAGTGATGTGCTGCCGTCGGTCCCGCACCCTCTGGGGACGCTTTTCTCACCCCTGGTGCTCGGGTTGGTGGTATGATAGCTACAGCCATGTAGCCTGGTCCTCCCAGTCCCCCACCAGAGCCTCACCCCCCACTGTGTTTCTCCCCCTGCCAGGCTGCTGCGGGATGTTCTGCTACCCCTGCCTCGCCTGTCAAGTGGCAGGGGACATGAACGAGTGTTGCCTGTGTGGGTCCAGCGTGGCCATGAGGACCCTCTACCGCACCAGATACAACATCACGGTCAGTGCTTAACCCACCCCTTCACCATCCTGCGGGGCTCAAAGACAGTGTCCCCCCGGGGCCCCTCTCTCTGCACATCAGGGATGACCAAGGAGTGTCAGCACTCTTCACTCACCCTTTTTTTTTCACTTCCGTATGCTGTGTGAAGCTGGAAGCACAGGACAGGGGTTGGGATGTCCTTGGCTGTGCTGATCCCTGGGCTGGTCTCCGACACCACATATTAATCGGACACAGCTCCTGTCCAGCACCCTTCGCCGGGGGCACGTGTCTGTCCTGCCTTCAGCTGCTGCCAACCACAGCAGCTTGCAGAGCCTTGACTGCTGCTTCCCCATGTCGTTCCCAATATTTGAAAGACAGGAAGGCTTGGAGATAACTGTGGACAGACTAAAGAATAGGTGAAGTCGGTTACACAGATAAACACCCGTAATCAGATGTGGCATTTGTGTACGGTACATATGCAAAACGGTTTCTTCCCATGGGGGTTAGTGCCGATGCCAGTGCCATCCATGGGAGCCCAAGTCCAGTCTGCCCCAGTCATCTCTTTCAGTGTGTTTTCCTTCCCCAGTCTTAACCTCCAAAGCCAAAAGGTAAGTACCTGTCTACAGCCTGCAGAAAGGACTCCCTCCTTCCTTTCTACTGTTGGGGGTTCGCCAGCCCCGGTTTTTAGTGTCTGCTGCTTGGATGCTGCAGCCAGCCAGGAAGTGCAGGACACGTGACATGGAATGTGATTAACACTTTCTTGGCCAAAATGTGGCTTTTGGGAAGTCTCCATCCCTAACCAGTTTCTTCCTAATAGGGGTCCATTTGCTCTGACTTCTGTGTCACCATGTGGTGCCCTGTGTGCTCCGTCTGCCAGCTGAAGCGGGACATCAACCGGCGGAAGGAGCTGGGCATATTCTGGTAAGCTGGGCCTGCTGGCACCGGTTTGTAAAGCCATCACGGCACGCAGGCGGGTGGGTTCCCGGAGTCGCTCCTTCTGCCAGCCCCTGACGTAAGACACAGGGTTGCTGCACTGGTGAAATGGCCATGGACGAGGGACAAGAGTGACCTGTCCCATTGCTGGGAACCTCGTGCAGGTGGGGGGGCAGGACTGGGGGGCACACACAGTGTGGCAAGGCTGGGCCCCACTCCCTGACCCTCCTCTCCCTTCTGGTTGCAGATGCCGCTGTCCTCACCCTCGCTGTGCCCTGCGGAGCCGCCGCGGGCAGGGGTTGCTGCTGCCCCGGCTTTGGGAAACACACCCTGGGGGGTTTGCCTTGATTGCCGTTGATTCCCCCTTCCTTGAGTAACACTAGCAATAAACAGCAGAGTTTGCCTTCCTGCCTGCCTGTGTGTGTGTCACCCTTGCACTGCCCAGGAGCACCCATCCTTCTCCTGCTCCATCCGTCTGCTGAGATCTCCCTGCACCGGCTGCACAGAAAGTTTTTCAGTAGTAGTTTGTTACTCGCTCAGCTTTCAAAATGGTTGTTTAATACATAGGAGGGGTTGGTGTAGCTCATTCAATCTGTAAGATTTAGAAAAGTGACTTCTGCCCCAGGGCATGGCTGGGGCTTCCAGCAGGTGGGTGATGGCTGCAGGCCACCGACTGCCAAGGTGTCCCTTCTGTGGTGGCCGGGGTGGCTGTCTGGGGCTGCTGGCCGGTCCCACCTTTCTGAACATAAAGGATTTTTGGCTGCCTGGCATCAGCCCACGTCCTGCATTGTAGAGACATGCTCCCCTACAGACCCTGAGCACGAATTCCCACCCACCTGTGATTGCAAACCTGGTTGGGTCATGGTTTGTTGAGGGTTAACTCAGAAATGTGAAACGATGTGTGTGCTTTGTGCAAGGTGTCGCTAAGTTGCATTTGTAACCAGAAGGGTACACAGTTGGCATTCATCCACCAAGGATATCTTGGAATAATGAGGCCTTCAAGAAACAGTTAATCAAGATGTTTTGAGGATGTTCTATGTACATTGCCAACTTGGCAAGAAAACTCACAGAACTCAAGATCCATGTATCTGTAATTGAACTACCCTCATTATAATACTAAAAATCACATCCACAGGTCAAAAAGACCCTTGCCCCTTCCCCTGAGCACGCGTAATATTGGAAGTAATGTGTGTGGTGGTGTATTTCTTCCCCTCTCAGCTTCTGGACTGCTCTATGGCCCTAGAGATTCCTGTCAAACCGTAGCCATTGTGCAGGGAGTTTGGTGGTTGTGTCCCTCGGTCATATCAAATGCTCTTCACTGCTAAGGTGGGGAATGGCATTGGCCGGCAATGGCCGTACTAGAGTTCAATTTTCTGGTTACACAAGGGATGAGTGGGAAACAATTGGGTAGATTGGTATCAGCATTACTAAAATTCTGGGTGTTCCAGTGATAACCTACCCAAATCATGGTCAGGATGGAAATTTACTTATGCCTAAAGTCAATTATCTCAGCAACCTACAAAGAGCAATTCCAAGGAAGCCCCTTTGAGATCTCCTGGACTGCAGTGGGCTGTGGCCAGCATCTCCCTCTGAGTGGGACGCCTCTCAAGTCTGTGAAATCAGAGAACTCTCGATGCAACCTGGGCTGGAAACCTCCTCCTCTCTTTGCCTGTTGAGAGATGCACTAGCATCCTATGTGAATATTTTCACCAAACACAAGGAGAGATTGTAACAGGTACCTTTATATATATATACATACATATATAACTATCTCTGTGTCTGTGTGAGCGTATGCATACAACTTTATGTCCATAACTTTGTTAAGTCTTTGATTAAGTTACTGTACTGATTCATTGGGGAATTATATAATCGGATTGGGTGATATATCTAAATAGTGATAATGAATTCTGAACTGCTGCTATTCCTAATCATTGCTATTCCAAAGTTTTGCACAAACCACAAAATCCAACACACTGTGATCCCTTTTCCCACTTCCTTAGACACAAACTGTTGACTAGGTCAGGGACAAGGTGTAGATTCAGCCGCACCTAGTCTTCTCTTTCAAGAAGTTTAGAAGGCAAGCGGGTCCACTCTGAACCTCATGACCCAATGGGAGGAATTTCCTTGACCCTTTTCCCTAGTTCATATCACAACCACCCAATCCTGACTTGATTTCCCTGAGTGTAAATAATTTTTAATTCGTGTATAAACCATTTTAACCCAGTGCTAATTTGATTTCACCTTTGCGTGCTTTTCCATGCCGAATAAGTAGTAGAATGGGCCTTGCCATTTAATTCTGTTGTCATGCTTCTGCCAAATTTGTATTAAAAATAACAGCTTTCCCCCTAATATTTGTGATGCTAATCTTCTAAGTGGCCTAAGCCACTCTTCATCCCCTCCTTTCTGCGACAAAAGTGTCAACAGTATTATAATTATACGTAAACTACTAGCCAATCATTATAAAGAGGATAGACTTAGAAAATTACCCACCCTGAAAGTTTTGTGTATACATATGGCACAAAGAACCCTGTTTGGTGTGCATGCTGGGAGGAGCTGTCCCTTAAGCAGTAAACCAGTGGCAGCTTTCTAAACTGTCATTTGTTTTGGAGAGTTTTCTTGGTTACAGTTTTCGGCAACAGGTTGGCCAAGCCCGCTCCATGGGCAAACCCTGCTGCTTCCCAGCATGCCTGCCTGAGCTGGGCTGTTAGCGATACGCTCTCCATCCAAAAGGCGAAAGTCACATCCACTCTCTCCATCACTCTTGGTGCGATGCTAAAGGATTTCTGATCCCTACAAATCTCCCTCAGCTTCACCCTCTGAGGAAAATATGATCAATTTTCCCCCCTGCCTCTGTCTTCACCTTCACCACAAACCTTGTAAAGAGCAGGTAGAGTTTCTGTCAGTGCTGCGGGGTGGGTCTGCCTGACAGCCTAAACGCCAGATGGCCTAGACGGTCCTGTGGATGGTCCCTGAAAATACAGAAAACATTGGTTTTAGCCTTAGAGTGGTAAAGGCCAGGAACGTGGAGTGGGAGAGAGAGAAATATGCTGCCATCTCATCCCAGCACAGCGTGCTAAGTTTCTGTAGCTGTACCTTGGGGCAGCGCCCATATCACCCAGTGGAGGTACAGTCAGTTCCTGGGGATGCTCAGGGAAGGCTGCCCTTCCAGGGGCAGAGCTTACGACATTGCATGAGCCTGAATGCAAACTGCCCTTCTCTGGAAAGCACTGCCGAAATCAGTGTGTACCCTCGGGGCTCTGGACCTGTGGGACACTGGGGTATGGAAGGGCGAGGGGTGGTGGCAGGAGCCCTGCAGAAGCGTCAGGGTGAGCGTGCAGCCCTCAGGGCGGGAGCTGCAATCGCACGAGCCAGCGTGTCGCCTGATAGAGGGAGCAGAGGTCAGCACCCAGTGCATATAAAGGATGGGAACCAGGAAAAGGATGCACGTCTCCTGGGACAAGGGCGGCTCGGCAGGTACGTGTGGCTGGGCTTTGCTTCAGGGAGAGCTGCGGTATGAAACTATGGGATCTGCTCGTGGCTGAAGCAGTGTTGGTGGGGAAGGGGTGGAAACAGGGGAGAGGTTTTCTGCCTGGAAAACTGCTCCAGAGCGAGAGCAGGGCATGCCGGGTGCTGCTGAGTTAACGAGGGCAGCTTTTGCGCTGTGTTGTCCATTTGTGAACAGGGACATGTGCGCTGTATAACAAAAGCTGCTTTGTGACCTTGGGTATTGGTGAGAGGTGGCTGCATGCACCTCAGGATCCGTTCTGTTCCTGCAAGCCGTTCCAGCGCTGCCAGTGGTGCCATGGAGCTGTAGATGTGGGGGCACGCGGGGTGCGCGTGGGGCCTGGGCCACCTCTCGGGTGATGGGTGTGCAGCAGAGGTTGCTCCGCACCGCAGCCTCCATCTGCACAGGGACACGGCTCGTACCTGGGGAGGAGAAGGGCGAGTACGTGGTCAGCCCTGCCTGTGGCCATGAGCTCTGCTCCGCTGCGTTTTCAGCCTGGGCTCGTTATCTGGTGGGGGATGTGCCTCCTGTGGCACGGGAGGCTGGGGGTGGTCCTGCCCCTCAACACTCTCCTGCTGCTGCTCCTACACACCCTCCTCCCTGAGGTCCCTGTGTCCCTGCCTGCTGCTGGGCGTCCCCGTCCCTGCATGGGACCCCCATGCTGTCCCTGCCTGACAGCCCCCTGTGGTCTGTCCCTCCCCTGCCCCTCCTGGCTCCTGCTTCACCTTTGGCGTGCTGAGGGGTGTTACGTTGGCTGCAGAGGTGGTGGGAATTACCTGGAACCTGATGCATGGCCAAGCAGGGGCAGCCAGCCAGGGCAGGGGTAGGAGGTGTCCGGTGAGGGATGATGGGCACCGTGACCCCCGCTGCACCCACAGGTGGTGGGGGTGCCTGCGCTCGCTCCAAAGGTCCCTGCCAACAGCCAGGTCCTTGCCCCAAAGAGGGCACAGCAGCATTTTTACTGCTCAACAGCCCTGCTCATAGCAGCAGGAAAACACCCTTGTCTTTTAACCATCGTCATGACTGAGGCAATCCCGCCAGCTGTTGGTTCACCCTTCAAGGCCACTCGTCACCTAGTGGGAGCAGATATCCATGTCTGAGACAGGGTCAGCCCAGCCATGCTGCCACTGCCTGCAGAAAGCTGCAAAAAGTCATGAGCAAATCACATGGAGACTTTTTACAACCTTTCTTCTCTTTTACGGTGTAATTCATCGTCCCTTTTCATCTCTGCGTACTAAGAGGGGACAAGGGTCGGCCATGCGGCAACCGGCTGTGTCTGGCAGCAGAGATATGTCTGGGCCTGTCTGGAAACGATGGGGAGCCATAGAAGCTGCTGGCAGAGCCACTGCCCCCTTTGCTGCCTGTTGACAATAGTCAGTGCAAATGCTGTGCCACAGCCTGTACCTCCCCGGTGTCAGATGTGGGTAATGAGCTCGATGGCATCATCTGAGTGCTGGGCACAGTAATGTATTTATTCAGCCATATCCCTTGTTGTGCTGGTTTTAGTCAGGACAGAGTTAACTTTCTTCACAGTGGCTGGTAGGAGGTTCTGTTTCTGGATTTACGCTGAGAAAAGCACTGATAAAGGTGTCTTTTAGCTGGTGCTGCAGAGTGCGTGCACCAAATTCAAAGTCTCAGTTTGTGATACTGCCCCAGTGTTCCCAACTTCCTTACTACAAGCAGTGTGGGGGGACACACAGTTCAAACAGCTGACCCAAACTGACTGAAGGAGTATTTCATTCCATAGCATGTCATGCTCAGTACATAGGTGAGGAGTGGGCTCGGGGGAGGCCATAGCTCTTTAACTCTTTTGTTAACTCTTTTGCTAGCTCCTTAGCTCTTTTTCTAACTTGTTCATTAGTGAGTTGGTGGGTTGGTTGGCTTTCCCGGTCATGCTGTCACTGATAGGGTTCACTCAGAATCTGCTGTGATGGCTCTTGGGCTCTGGCTCTCAGGCTCCGGCTCCCGTTGAGGAGTGGGCTCGGGGGAGGCCATAGCTCTTTAACTCTTTTGTTAACTCTTTTGCTAGCTCCTTAGCTCTTTTTCTAACTTGTTCATTAGTGAGTTGGTGGGTTGGTTGGCTTTCCCGGTCATGCTGTCACTGATAGGGTTCACTCAGAATCTGCTGTGATGGCTCTTGGGCTCTGGCTCTCAGGCTCCGGCTCCCGTGCTTTCTGGCTCTGACTCTCACTACTCAGGACCTGGCTGTGTGTCGGTCAGCAGGTGGTGAGCAATTGTACTATACGTTTTGTTTTCCGTTATTTTAATTACTTATTGTTAGTAGTATTGTTATTATTAGTGTCACTATAATATTCATTTATATCCAATTATTAAATAGTTCTCATCTCAATTAATGAGCTTCTTTGTCTTTTCCTCCGATTCTCCTCCTCCCCTGGAGCGGGGTGCGTGCGTGAGTGAGCAGCTGTGTGGTATTTCATTGCTAGCCAAGGTTAAACCACACTTGTGGTTAATACTTGAGTTCTGTTTAAATGTGCAATTCTGACGTGAAAAGAAGCCCATTAACTTCATAGTGTTTTAACAGAATTTACAGGGATTGATGCCATCATCCCTTCCTTCAAAAGGTAAACGCTTCCCCTGTTTTTCTTTTTGCTCCTCCCAGTGTCCGGAAACTCAGGCACTCCCATGCCACACAAGGGCAGGGAGCTCTGGGGCAGGGAGGAGAGGGTGGCTCAGGGCTGGGACAGGTAATGCCCATGGTGGAAGTGCCTGTGGGCTGTGCGAGGACATGGCTGCTGGAGAGGACCTCCCCGAGCAGCTGCCCTGGGACCCCTCCTGGGCAAAGGAGCAGCCCCTGGTGGTCCAAA
>NW_010256971.1:0-1901 GCF_000690775.1 Eurypyga helias | reverse complement strand
GCTGATGATTCCTTTGCTGAGGATGTGTGTCTGTGCGCTGGGAGCGGGAGCTGTAAGAGTGCGGGAGCCTTTGCATCTCATCCCCGTGCTGCTTAACAGAGCAGTGCTGAGCCTGAGCACAGTGCAGGGAGTGTGTCTGTGTGGGACTTCCCAAGGGAGCATCCCCTGGTTTAGGTTTTTTTTTAATTAAAGCTCCAAAGCTGGAGGGAGAATGGCAGAGGGTGGTGCTGTGCCTCGCAGGGGGCAGCAGGGAGGGAAGGGGCCACACGCGGAGGTGGAGATGGAGGTGTACGGGGAGTCGTTAGGTGGGTCAAGTGGGTTTCGGGAGGGTGCTGCAGAGCAGGAGCTCGGCTGCTCTCAAGGACTGCAGCCCCTCACTGGGGAAGGCGGGCCAGCAGCCACGGTGGCCCCAGGGGACTGAGGAAGAGGAGGACAAGGATAAGGCAGTGGCACAAACAGGCAAGTGGAAGAGAGATGGGAACTGGGCTTAGGGAAAAGGAAAAGGAAAACCCACTGTCTTGAAGTCTACCAAGAAAGCAGGTGAAGAAGGAAGGGGAAGGGGACAAACAGGATCAGGGAACAAAGCAAAGATTAAGGTGACTACTGAGAGCTTGAGAAAGCTGTAGTAGCTCTGGGACACTGCAAACATTTTTAAAAAAATTACCATTTTATGCAGGTAATGATGAAAGATGAGCTGAGGATGAGAAGACAGGATTGAAGTGCTGGAAGCACTGAGGCTCTGAAGCAGGACCCCTGTTTTTACAGAGGCGTTTTACTTGCATGGGGAGAGGGACGAGGTGCTGCTGCCTTTGGGGGGTGTCTGGGTTTGAGGAAGACTGCTCCAAAGGGTGGTGGCAGCTCCTGGATGAGCTGTGCCACCCACTTCCCAGAGAGGGTGGCGATACCCTGGCAGTAGGGACCACCTGCGCTGCCCTCTCCATCTCTGACTGCAGTATCCTGAGCAAGGCACCCCGCTCAGAAACACCTGCAGCATATCTCTGATGGCTTTTCCTTCCAGATCACAAACATCCTTGAGGCCCCCATGCTGACAATGGCCTCCCACCATGTCATCACGGTCCAGCCCCAGTTTTCGGTTCCCATGCGGGTGAGCGAGTGGCAGTCAGGGCTGCTGGACTGCTGCTCCGACTGTGGCGTGTGTGAGTACATACGTACCCGTTGTTCCTAGTGTTAGCTCACGATGTGTTGCTGGTGTTTCCCCCCTCTCCCTCCTTCCTCACCCCTGCTGCAAACCCCACTTCTGTGGGTACCAGCAACAGAGCAGCTCTCATCTGAGGTGAAGAGCCATGGGTCCCATGGCCACATCCCCAGCTGCCCTTCCCCCTCTTTCCTCTGTCTTTGTACCCCTTGGCCAAGCCCGTGTCTTGCTGTCCCCCAGGTCTTTGCGGAGCCTTCTGCTTCAGCTGCCTGGGGTGCCAAGTGGCCAGGGACATGGATGAGTGCTGCCTGTGCGGCCACAGCGTGGCCATGAGGACCCTCTACCGCACCAGATATCACATCCCGGTCAGTGACCAACAGCAGGGCAGCGACAGTCGCCGGCTGGGTGCTGGGTGTGGGCTCAGGGAAGGAGAAAAGGGTGCCCAAGGGGAAGGGCAGAGGCGGAGAGTTGAATGGGCAGTGCTGCAGGGACACATCATCCCTGTGGTGAGCTGGGGGTAATCCTACGGCTGCCTCACCCCAGCCCTTGTTGGGCATGAGCAGTAGTGTGCTGCAGGGCCAGGGATGAGCTGCCCAGGAACACTGATGATGAAAACCCTGAAGACTTAAAAGGAGACGTGGGAAGGAGTCATCCATACGGTGTCCCTCACTCCGCAGGGCTCCATCCTGAGTGACTGTGCTGCCGCCATGTGCTGCCCCTTGTGCTCCGTCTGCCAGCTGAAGCG
>NW_010256970.1:0-8478 GCF_000690775.1 Eurypyga helias | reverse complement strand
CGGAGTTAAACCACGACACTAGTAAATTCCATGTGTGTTCTTCTGTAAGTAAAGACACATTAGACTAATACAAATCAGGACTTGTAAATTATATTTCAATATGGATATACACAAATTATATGTATTTATGGTATCTGTGTGTGATGTACATTGCCTGTTTTATCTTAAATCTAATGACAATATTACATTGTCAGAAAGGAATAATGGCTTTGAAAATAACTGGCTCATTTATTCAGCTTCTAAGCCACCAGCAACAATAAATTTTGGCAGTAAGGGAAAATACTGTTTATCTATTTTTATTTGCATAAAAGGGTGTGCAAAATGTAATATACCAAATAATTCAAATATTTTAATTGGTTTGGGGTATTTTAAGCAAAGAAAACTACATGAAAAGTTCACAGAATTGCCACTGTTATCCCTGTTGATGAGCTAGTCACACATGAGTTGGAAACAATTTCAATTATTGAGAAAATGCAAGGTGAACCTCTATCCCCCTTTTTTATCCTGCTTGTGCTTTTCACCCTTGCAATTTCAGTATTTTGTGGAAAACAAACTAAATCCCAGTTCTGATACTTTCCTTACAAATATCTATCTTGATTAATATATTTTAGAATACCATGGTGAGTGCTTCCTCTCAAAGTTTATGATTTCTAAATCCACTCAGCAGTTTGTTGGTAGTGTAAATTTTGTTCTCTGCCTGACTCTTTCTTTGGAATTGTTGGACTACGAGAGATGTGGCTGTTACGAGTTCAGCAAATCACTAAGCACTATTTTACCTCTCCCCATTCTGTGATCTTCACAGAGAAGATGAAAAAAATACCATACACAACCAGTTTCAAATGCGATGATGTGTATAGATATATACACAGTGTACTTAAAAAAAAAAAAAAAAGACAACAAAAAAAGCCACAACTAATGGTAACCCAACTAATTAATGAAATCTGGCTTACCCAGAGTTTATATGAGGAGTGACAACATGTACCTTAATATGAGAATATGCTATTTTAAAATGTGTATATATATATATGTATATTTAAAGTTAAGAAATTTTCCACTTTCAATGAAACTCTTTGCAAAATTCTTCAGCTATTATCCTCTTGTTCTGTGTTACTAAATGGTGACTAGCCAGGATATTTGGCATTGAGAACAGAGATGTAATTCATTTGAAAATACAACCATTCCACCCCAGTAAACTGATTTAATCAACTTAATGCATCTAAAAAGTATAATGAAGAAAATCTTAAATACTGGCTAGATCACTGCATTCCTCCTACCTTTAAGAGAGAAGACATATCAGATATTAACCTGACATTATTTTAAAGGTCAGTTTCAACATATCAAGGAATAGTACTGTATATTCTCAGGACAGGTCAGTCATTGTATTTTTCATACTACTAATCTAAAAAACCCCACAATTGTCTATTTTGTGTGGACCAGGAAAGAGCATAAATTCTGTCACCATAGTCTGTCTTATTAATAGGTTTATAATACAGCTACAGTAATAAATATAAACAATACTTAATTGACTGTGACTTTGAGGACTTCATTTAATATACTGATGGAGGCAAATACCTGCCAGGGAAGAATACATCAATACCCTCTCTTAAAATGCTTTTATGTACCGTTACATTTTCGTGGCAGAAAGGCATCTGCAAACAAGATATTTTTTGTATAAATAGAGATTATTATTCTACATGAACTCTGAACAAGTAACAGAACTTTTAGCCAAAAGTATGCCTTCTCCCACTGGCCTGCCTCTGTATTACCACATCCCAGTGCTCCCGCATCTTCATGCACTGTCTGTATCCTCAAAGATTTTGCAACAGGTATCTCCAAGCTGCCCATGCTGTCCCACCAAAACTAGGGTCCTTTCAAAGTAGACATAATACCAGATTCTCTCTATGAATGCATCCATAATCCATGTCTAGCAAAGAGTGTCCTCATTAAAATGCTACGTGGAGATCAGATCAGTGTCATGATGGCAGCCCTCCCCCCAGGACTTGGTGCCAGCTTTCACGCACAGCATACCTCGTGCTGTCAGACTGCAGTTCTCCTCCAGAAGCGGCAGCCAGCTCTGAACCGGAGTTGTTAGGTCACCTTAACTACGTACAGTGAACCTGGGGCTTGCAAGAGCGAAATGCAGTTCTGCCGCGGCAGCCAACAGACCGTGCATCTGTGTACCAATCTGTTCTGTCTCTCAGCAGCTACTTTATGTGGGTACAGCCACTGAGTACGCAGGCACACGCTCTTCATCTTTCACCCGCTGAAAAAGGCTGGCAAGAGTCATTTCCAAACAGTCAGTGATGCTGCTGACAGCTCGTGCTGAATCACACAAGTGAAGTATATCTTTTTAAAAATCTCACTAAAAGCACTCACCATGCCAGATGAATCCTGCCTTCTACTGACTCCTGTCCACCTCTCCCTCACTCATTTCCTGATTTAAAACTATCCCAATTACAAAACTATCATGCCACACAAGTGGAAGGTGGTGTACAGACCCTTGCCCTCCTGGTACTGCACTACCACGCTTGGTCCTTGTGCAGACACTACAAACATGTCAGGTGCCTCTGAGATGTTGGCACCACCGTGGTCAGCAGCCAGCACAAGTGCCAGTTTTCCTTGCCTTTCGCCGTTACTCTCTCTGCCTGCATGCTGCTTCTTCTGCCGGTGGTAACATCAGGAGCCCAGGCAGCAAGTGTCTTTGAGGCAAGATGCACCTGCCCAGGGCCCTTCCAGATCTTTGGAACTGGGCATCAAGCTTACAGGTGGCTCTCTGGAACCTGGACACAAGGGGTATGAGCATTCTGAAAGGCCAGAACACCTGGAATGCACATGCAGGGGAGACACTTATTAGGTGAAATCTTTGCTGCTAACTTCATGCTCTGCTTTAATCTTACCCTTTTAAATATATATAGTTATTTAAAGGATAACATCAGATGTCTTCGTGTCAGTGACCCAGGTTTCAATGAATTATAACAAAAATGAGAAATGGCAATTTTAAACCTTTCTTACCATGTTCTTCACACAATCTTACAACAGCATTCTCACAATTTCTTTAATATTACAGAAAGTAGAACAAAATGAGGGTAGTATATTTCATGTTTCTCAGAGGAACTTTTTTTAATAGAACAGAGTTCTGCGTGTTGATTTATTTTTTTCCCTGAAACTTCTGTATCAACCTCAGGAAATTGGTGTATTTACCATCACTGATACATACAGGGGCTAGTTTCTGGAAGTTATACTGTCAGCAAGGCAGGCTTTTTCTTCCCTTATTAAGAAAGCTTGTTACAGTAGTTCACTGATATCCTAGAGGATTAATGTTTATCATCCCAGCAGTATCTGAACTAATGGGAATTCAACTGATTTATGTTATGAAATCAGAAAAATAAAATCTGCCAGCTTAGAACTCAGAGTAATATTTTGGTACTGTTAACATTTTACAAAATTTGTAAATTAACACCTAATATACCACTGTGTAACTGCATGCTCTGTGCATGCTAGAAAACATAAATATTTAATTTTCCAAGTTTTTTATTTAGTCCTCTTAAATAAAATACCACAAACATTAATTAAATGTAAGGAGAAACAACAGCTGTTGACGCTTCCATAGTGAATTGTTAAGTGTATTTTTGAGCAAATATATTATCCTAGAGAAGACAAAATGTCCACTCAACATATAACTTCTTTTCCCTCCATCCCTACTTCTTCCTTTTGCTATTCAAGGAAATTTTGGGTTTTGGTAAAACATTAGTTACAAACAAAAACACTGAAGCTGTGGTGTTACTGAACTCCTTGAATGAATACTCAATGAGGATATGCCTACCATTAATTCAAACTACCATGATAATTTAAAGAATCTCTTTCTATTATGTAAGAATATTATAGATAATATTATGATTTTATCACATTACTTTGATGAAACTTGCCCTATTGAAGTGCTTTAGCCAACAGAGACGGTCTCATCTTTGTTACCCAGTGAAAGTAATTTTTCAATAACTCAGATCATTTAAATTCAACCCACCTCATGCCTCAAGACCACCATGACACCAGCAAGGATCAGAACAGACAGGTTTTGGTTTTTTACCTTTAATGAGATTTGAAGCAATAAAAGTACAAAGGCCTAAAGGAGGAAGCTAGGTGCTAAAAAACAAACCTGTAAAGAGACAAGGTAAGTAGTTTGGGGCAGTGGAAATAGTTGCAGGGGCCTTTGTAACATAGGAAGATAGCTAGAGGACATATCGGAAATAAATGTGATATGGGAAAATCTGTGACATGCAAGGAACAATGAGGTCCCTGCCTCCTTAAACAGATGAACAATTGGCAGAAGAACATGGATGCACCTTAGAGTGATGGAGAGGCATATACACAACAGTACAAACACGGAGGGGAAATATGACATCAAACTGCAGAGGATAAAGATGTACATGGATTTTGGTATCATTGCATTGAACCACAGTTCAATCAGTAACAAGTAGGACTGATGAATGTTGCAGCTCTTGAAACAAGGATTTTTTTTTTGTAGCTGAGGGCAGTTTGTCCTTATCAGGACTGAACCAAAAATACATTTGCCCTCCAGTGCTCTCCCCCAGTGCCCTCATTAATATAATTAAGTCAACTACAGAGGAGAGACTAACATAACTGAAAAATGAAAACAACTCTAATATCCACATTTAGTACGTTAGGTCAAGAATTTTACCATATTTATAGAACTTATTGACAGTGAAGATTCACAAGGATGGAATTAAAACTCTAAAATAACTACATTAACTGAAATGAAAGAAAAAGTTGCTTGTGGTTGTATTTTAAAAAAGTTTGTGTCTAATCATACAGATCCACAGAAATCCACAAATAAATGACAGTGTTCCGCACTTGAATAGCTAAAATAATTATGGGCATTTTCTCTTTTTTAATTTGACTGCTGTGGAGTTTTTCTGCCTCTCTTCTTTCCTGCTTTGCAGTGACTTGTCTCTCTTTCCACTTTACTACCACAAAGGTCAACTTTCTTCATGAGCCTGAATTCAGCACAGTCAGAAAGAAATACAGAAAATTGCACTTGTTCTGTCAGTCATTCTGTCAGACCCCAGCCAGACTTGGGTTTCTTACGCAATGTGTTGTGTTCAAGAGCTTTCTTAGATCCATCAACTGTGGGAAGCGTCCAGAACCTGTCAGCTTAGCTGCATTCTTTGGGAATACTACAGGAACAAGTTTGAAGATATGTCTTTGACCCCAATTTGAATTGAAACTCTGATGTCTGCTAGACTTGCTGCTTCACTTGGACATTAAAGTCCCCATGAATAAAAGAAGGATCTTCTCTCTTTATGTACAATGAAATTAATAGAGTGAGTACAGTATGAAGCAAATATACAGTTCAGATTTTTTAGAACAAAATAAACACCACCCTGCACTGTTATAGCTGATGAAAAAAAAAAAATTGTTTTGACTGTGACAGCTGACTTGGTCTTTTTCATTCTACTATCCATAATAATATTCGTGCATCATTATAGATTATTTTTGATTGAACAACTGCATCCTTCTTTAAATTTTGCATAGATATTTTAATAAAATAATGCATTTCTCTTATTATATTCTCACAGTTCCATCCATTAGGCTCAGAATCTTCATTTCCTAATATATTTTAACTACGTTATACTGTTTTCCAGAGTTTTATTAAGTACGGTTTTATGCTACTCTAATATATCTAAAAATAAAAAAAGCTTTCCAAATGGATGTTGAAAACTTGACAGTAAAGCCTACAATGTCATGATGAGCCTATAGCTAAAATTGGCTGAAAAATAAGATTTTCAATAATACATTAGCTAAAAAAAAAATTGTAATTTTTAAGAAGAACAGAGTGGGGATAATACAATACAAAATCAGGAACACCCAATAGGTGCTATTGAAATGGTCAGTATATGAAAGGAATTAATTTTGTCTCTCCCCCCCACCATTATATTATACATTAACACGAAATAGTTGTGTTAATTTATTTAAGAAAAAAAAAAAAGTATTACATATTTTTTCTATTTGTTTCTGAAAGGCAAAAAGCAAGGTAAACAACTTCAGTTTCAATTATGCAATAGACAGAGAAAAGTTAATTTAAAATTGACTGGAACTAAGTTTTGACCATATAAGGTGCCAGGAAACAACAAGAAGAGCCTCTTAACAGGAAAAAAAAAATCCCACAAACATTTCAAAAAGAAATTAAAGCTCAGATGGCTTAGGTACAATCATCACCAAACATTCCATATCACATCTGGTACAAACTGCATGCATAGGGAAGAGCATCCCATCTCTCTTTTCATGTAAAGTTATCGCTCTGAAACTACCACCTCAAGAGTAATCATCCCACCTCCCTCAGAGATTAGTCTGTGCTCCCTTTTTCATCTGATCCTGACCCTGTTCCCAATTTCTGAGTCAACCACATAGACTCTGGGATTGTCTAAGGACACCTTTGTGAAGCACAATGCTCTGTGACAAGAAGCCAGGAGTCGTTGCTGAAATCACATCATGCTCCTACTACACAGCCACAAATACTGATTTGATAATTGGTGGCAAATGTCCAAGTACTACAGCTACACACAGACCCTTTACTGACAAGTCAGTTACTGTTGGTGTGAATGCATCATCAGTGCTGACTCAGGTGAACATCCCTATATAATTAGAATTCAAAGCCCATCTTGCCTATGTATTTTGAAGGCCTGGGAAAGCCTATACTTCAGCAATTTCAAATATTTCGTGTTTTCCATGTGAGATTTTCTGCAGACCATCACTGATTAATCAAACCAGGGGTTTTTGAAAGTTATTTTGCAGGAGACTATATAGGCAAAAAAAAAAGTTTTTAAATCTTGTACGCCAGCAAGAAATGCAATTTGAGAACCATTACGTTTATACTTGTGCAGCTATTATGTGACTACCAAGCAGAGAAAAGAGCCTCAGTGGAGGCTATTCAGGGGAATGAAAGCCTCTTTTTCGTCTTTAATTAATCACTTCCATATAATCATTCTCTTAATTTTTCATTTTGGCCCATGGTGGAAAAGCAAGATTACCCTACCTACAGACAGAGGGAAAATTCCACCTTTCTTTCTCATCTTCAACATTTTAAGCATACAATTGCATAAATGAGGCAATCTGTATATTCAATGAAGAGTGGGGATAACAATTTCTATCCATCAGAGCAAGGCGCAAACAGATCATCTCGTATCACAGCTGATATCAGAAGGATATTGACCACTTGGAGCGAGTCCAGAGGAGGGCCACGAAGAGGATCAGAGGGCTGGAGCACCTCTCCTATGATGAAAGGCTGAGAGAGTTGGGCTTGTTCAGCCTGGAGAAGAGGAGGCTCTGAGGAGACCTCATTGCAGCCTTCCAGTACCTGAAGGGGGCCTACAAGGGTGCTGGGAGAGGACTTTTTACAAGAGCCTGTAGTGATAGGACAAGGGGTAACAGGTACAAATTGAAAACAGGGAGGTTTAGATTAGATATCAGGAAGAAATTCTTCACAGAGAGGGTGGTGAGGCACTGGAACAGGTTGCCCAGAGATGTTGTGGATGCCCCATCCCTGGATGTCTTCAAGGCCAGGCTGGATGTGGCTTTGAGCAACCTGGTCTAGTGGAAGGTGTCCTTGCCCATGGCAGGGGGGTGGGAACTAGATGATCTTTAAGGTCCCTTCCAACCCCAACCATTCTATGATTCTATGATTCTGTGATGGAAAACCCAGGTCAAGCTTTCTCCCTTTGTCTCCTCCAAAAATTAGGCCTGGGACTGAGTTACTCCTGTAACAATAGAAAATTACAGCAGGAAGAGGAGGAGAGTGCCAAAGAATAAAGGCAGTGAATACAGGGGACTGTACCAAAGAATCAGGTCCAATGTTCCTCTTATTGGCATGGGGCAGAAGATGAGGGGGATAGGGGACAATGCTAAGGAAGGAAAGGGGATATCCCTTATGGCAGTGCATACTGCTCATATTCCCAGATTTCTCACTCAATAAAGGATTGCCTATACTCAATGCTTGCACTGCAGCCAGTGGCTGCAATTTCCAGGTTGAATGCTTAGAAACAAAATAAAGATAGAGCCATTGCTGGTCTTTCCCAATAGTTGGCTGCTTTGGGCAGCCTCCTGTGCTCAAAGCCAGCCTCAAGTGACAACTTAAGCTCCAGTCTGAGAGGTGCCACTAGGTACTGGTCTCTGTTCATGGCCCATAATAGTACTACAGCTTCTCAGTTCCCCAATTCTGAGTGCAAAATACCTTAATACACAATATACATTGGAAAAAAGAGAGTAGTGTCATTAGAAGAATTCAAAATTTTCCCTTATTTCCAGTTACTTGACTTCCTTGAACATCACCCATGAAAGAAAGCTTGGATTCAGGTCCATATTCTGTCTCAGTTTTGGCTACTCCAAAAACCCATGGGAAATGCAAACCTATAAAGGCAATATTTAAAAACTCCTTCAGAACAACTCTTTTGCAGAAACCTAGGC
>NW_010256969.1:0-5179 GCF_000690775.1 Eurypyga helias | reverse complement strand
GGCTGCTCTCTATCCATTCTCTACCATTCTACTTTCTATCATTCTATCTTGCATCAGCTCTGATAAAAATACCAGTCAGCAACAAAATCGATTCCAAACAAAGTGGTCATTAACGGTAATAAACGTATTAGCTTAGTGTGGGCTGTGCCAGGAGCTTTCACGCAGAAACAAATGGTGCCTATGAATCACCGAATCCTCTCCCCTGCACGAGATCTTTTCTAATTTTCCACAGATCATGTGTGCTGCACGGCAGATGCAACTAATCCAATCCCTCAGTACTGTGAAAGACGTCCTTTGCTGTGCTGAAACGACGTCGGAAACGGTTTAGGAAGAGGTCTGCATACCTGAGGTACGATGTGAGAGGCTTCAGAGGCCAGAACCAGAAGGGTATGGCTACATTAGTGAGGGGTAGGAGTAATGAGAGTGGGTAAAGTGAGCGATAAAGAATGGCTGGGGAGTTTGGAACGCCGCCAGGACTGGGAAGGAATCAAGGCCTAGCCTACAGCAAGTTCTGACATCACACCGTGCCCTCTGAGAGTATTAAGATGACAATACACATCACACCCTCATGTGATGAAGCGATACAGAGGGAAACCCAGACAGATGTAGCTACTCTGACAGAGTAATTCTATTTTACTGGGTTAGCTAATGTTATCAAGGAATGAAGGGCCATTCCCATGTCAGCTGTAGGATAAAGATGACTTTCAAGAGGGTGTATGCCGCTCCTGTTGCTGTGCTTACCCTTTCCAGTACTGACAACCTCTGAACTGGTGTAGCTCCATGTGTCTACTGACATACACCAACAGAAGGAGCAACGGAAAGTTGATGCCTCCCTCGTCGGTAGAAAAAAAGGGGAAAAACCCAAAAGAAAATGACTACACAGCGTACCACGTTAACTTACCAGCTGAGGACTCCTCATCTAAGCCTGCTGTCTCCATCCTCTTCCTCACTGAGGCAGGTATGTCCTAGTGTCTGCTCTTGGAACAGGTCCTGACTGGTGGCATCCCAGACAGCGGAATGAGTATCAAGCAGCCATCTGAGTAGACAGGCCAGTGACATTCTTATCAACTCCACCAGGATTACTAGCCCTCTGCTCATGACTCTCCCAAGTGTCTGGATCTGATTTAGACTAAATGTTGAAAAAAAAAAATCTAGTTCCTCAAAGATTTGGTTGCTGGGGAAAGTGCAAATATGTTTTATTGGTTTGTTACCATTCCTTGCCAACATTTTATACTGACATTTATTCAGTAACAGACTGGTTCAACCGTATGGAAATTTAAACATCCTTCCAGCCTGGCACACATTTCCCAGCTGGAACAACATGGGCTCCCCATGCAGCAAGGCAAATAAAGCAACAGCCTCTTCAGTCCAGGCAGGAACATCCATGGTGGACAGTGATGCCTGGAACCAGCAGGGAAAGTGCCGTGTGACTGCTACAGAAAGCCACCAACATGACCCCTCCGTTCACCTCAGCTACGTGAGCCACTGGGCAGAGACGACTTCAGCAGCAGAGCATCGGTAGGTGGGCAGAGAGGTCACTTTGTCATAAATTCAGGCACAGCTGAGGAAAGGTACAGGCCCTGGTTCTGCTGCCATAAAGGATAAATCCATGTGCTGTCACTAAGTACACTTACCTTATTCCGATACTTGCTAGGTGGGTAAACAGGGAAGCACCGATGGTAGAAAACACAGGTGGTTGCACAGCAGTTCCCTCTGCTATAAAGATCATAGACTCACAGAATGGTTTGGGTTGGAAGGGACCTTAAAGATCATCCAGTTCCAACCCCCCTGCCATGGGCAGGGACACCTTCCACTAGACCAGGTTGCTCCAAGCCTCATCCAGCCTGGCCTTGGACACTTCCAGGGATGGGGCATCCACAGCTTCTCTGGGTAACCTATCCCAGTGCCTCACCACCCTCTCCGAGAAGAATTTCTTCCCGATAATCCCTACATTCATGGCACATTCACAGATAAACAGGGACATATAGAAAACTATCTGGGACTGTTTTCTGGATGTATGTGCTTCAACAATGCCTATTACAAAGAAGCTCTGCGATCCTCTCGAAAATTCCAAACATGAAGAAAAGTCAGTGTTTGCATCTCACCTTCTGGAAAACATGTATTAGTCACCCTTCCTTTCTCCCCCTCAAAGCCTCCACTACAGTATTTCTAACCCAGAACGAGAGCCAATGCTGAGCCAAGCACGGTAACTCAAGCCTGAGCAAGCACAAACTCCTCTGACGAGTCTTCACGCACGTTCAATCTTCTCATCGCAACACATTATGTTTTCTTCCTTCTCATTCTTCCCCCATCCCTTTCCGCATCTCTAACTCCTTTCCACCCACAGTTCTTCCCCTCCTACAGCTGCGCTGCTTTTTTGGCGCGAGAGAAAGCATTTCAGTACCTTGCTTTCTCCCCTCAGAAGCACAACATGGTTTTGAGATAAGGAGAGGGACAGCATCTGAAGAAAGGGAAACCCTTTCATGCTAAACTTCAGCCACTGAAGAGAACCGAGGAAAGAACCGTGCTCAAAGGAAAACACCCGGGAAGAAGAGAACTGGAAGAAGAAACATCCCTCCTCTTCCCCTTCCCTGACTCCTTTGGCTCACTCAAGGGGCAGCCTCAGCAGGGTGAAGGATGGAAGGTGATCAGAGCAGGCAAGATACAGAGCTCCTCTGCCAGGATGTTCAGCACAGAAGGAACGTGTGCGTTTTCCTGCTGCAAAAAAACATCTGCTAGGAGCATAACACATCTCAGACGGACCGGCTTCCCAATTAACGTCTCAGAGCAAAGGCCATGTCTAATCCTAGGTCTAAACCCAGTTTCAAATTACAGCAAGGACTCGAAGGCTGCTGAAATACCAGCCCTCAGACACTGCCAGACACCTTTTACTACGAGAACTTCTGTCGACTCAGCTGTTCCACAAACACCTCCTGGAAAAGAACTTCAGATGTCCAAAGGAGAGGGCTCAAAAACGGGTGAACTGAAACAACCGAGGCTGCACGCACAGCTTCGTCAGGCCGCTCGTGCGTTTGAACGCAGTCTTCTTAATTACCAAGCGGCGTCAGAGCTTCCCACAAGGCCTTTCTCATTCCCAGTGACGGAGCAGTGATTCAAAGTTTTATTTTATTCTCATGGCTCAATACAGAGTCACACGTACACGACACAAAACCCAACCTGAAAATCACCTTGATAACCAGATTTTCCAGGCGTTCGTTATCGTGACATTAGGCTCCTTTCTCACAGCGCTGCTGTGGGGCAGCCCGCTTCCCTTTCCCATACAGTGAAGGTCAAGGGATTTACCGAGGCAAAGAGGTTAAGGCCAAGGCAGCCGGTGAATCACCAACACGCCAAACACACCTCTTGAAATGCCTGAAAACGCCGCACAGCCCGACTCGTCAGAATCGTCTGTTGGCAGCTGATTTAGCCGCCGCTATGAGCATTCTGCACATCTGCTCCTCCAACTACAAATTTTCATCCCTAATTTGAGGGGAGCATGGTCTGTGCAAGGAGAACCAGGCTGGACGAGGCGTGGAGCAACCTGGTCTAGTGGAAGGTGTCCCTGCCCATGGCAGGGGGGTTGGAACTAGATGGGCTTTAAGGTCCCTTCCAACCCTAACCATTCTATGATTCTATGATAAAAAGCACGACCCCCAAAAGAACCACAAACAGCAAACTCACTTTATTAGGGCGGGATTCAACTGCCTCCAACACCAGGCCACCTTTTACCTTTCTACAATCTTCACTGAATTCATCATACACCTTCCTTTCTTCAAGGGTTTGAAGTGGTCCTACAAACAACCGCTCTCTTTCATCACACACTCCTCATTCATTCCCTGAGCAGATCCAGCCAGTAAACCGTACAAAAGAGAATGTCTGTGGGAGGGAAAAGAAAATTCAGCTGAAAACGGTGTCTGCATTATCGCTATTAATGTTAAGAGAATTCCATTCCAAGAAGTAAATGTAAACATTGGACATTTGGAAGCGAGCCAACCAAAGGTTCTGGACTATTTAGCTGTATCAATTTTCAGGGAGTTTTTGAACATTAGTGACCTACTTTAATACTGAACTGAATGTCTGAAATAATGTAAAAATAAGAAAAAAAGGAAGGAAAGGGCGAGGGGGAAACTGGATGCTGTCTTTATTTTAAAGTATCTTTTTTTTCACTGATGCCAAAGTGAAAAATGTGAGTGAAGGGCTTATGTGATCTGCTTTTTTCATTCTGAGGTGTTCTTGGCAATGCCTTGTGTCGAGTTGCTTCCTGCTGTATTTGAGCTTGAATTTGTGTCCAACAAAAAAAAAAATTGAAAAATAAAAGAATCAAAAAAAAAAAAAAAAAAAAAAAAAACAAACCACAAACGTAAGATATATTAAAAGTACTTTAAATGGTTACACAGGACAAGAAAGCTGGGTGGAGGGACTTTTTACAAGGGCCTGTAGTGACAGGACAAGGGGTAACGGGTTTAAATTGAATGCGGGGAGGTTTAGATTGGATATCAGGAAGAAATTCTTCCCAGAGAGGGTGGGGAGGCACTGGGACAGGTTGCCCAGAGAAGCTGTGGATGCCCCATGCCTGGAAGTGTTCAAGGCCAGGCTGGATGAGGCTTGGAGCAACCTGGTCTAGTGGAAGGTGTCCCTGCCCATGGCAGGGGGGTTGGAACTGGATGGGCTTTAAGGTCCCTTCCAACCCAAAACCTTCTGTGATTCTATAAGGCTTTAGGATGCATTACAGAGAACTACCAGCAGTGGCTATACCGCTCACATAAAGTAGTTCTCGATCCAACAGAAGACAAGGTAAGTCACTCGGAAGTGAGATGCAGACTGGAAGAATGAAAATGGAAGGAACGGAACATTTGGACTGCAAAAGAGCCCGACTGCAAACAGCTACTTCCCACCAAGTCTTACGGAAGGTAACACACTGAGGAACGAGCAAAATAGCTGATGGATAAAGGATGCTGGACCATACCAGGGTAGATAGTCACCTGAAGACAAGCACCCCGCTGAAACGCAATGGTGAAGGGGGCAAGGGCACACCCGACAGGAGAAGGATAGCCTGACTTCTTCAGTCAGTAGCCCCAAGAGACTGGTTACTAAAGGACTGTGTGCATTTTCAGAGCGCCAGAAGTTCAAGTAGGGTGTCAAAAGATCAGAGCAGGGTAATTAGAAAATGGAAAAAATA
>NW_010256968.1:0-5612 GCF_000690775.1 Eurypyga helias | reverse complement strand
GGGGTCTCAGGAGAGCAGAGTAGAGTTTCAATCACTCTTTGAAAGAAAGGGTTAATAGATTTGTCTCTATCCAAAAGTATATTAGGAGGGAAGATTAAATTCTTACTACTTAACAGCATTTCACTTATACCACTTATGTTGTAGGTCAGTTGGGGATGGTATTTCATTCTTGCTAAAGACAACGGGACGCTGCAAAAGTGCAAGACAGTTGTTCGCATCCTTCCAAAGTCAGTTCTGAAGCTTTACTAGGTTGAAACGCAAGAATGTCAATATGTATTTTTCTTGTCTATTTCATTTGTTTTACTAAACTTTTAATGTTCTGAAAGTAAACATTGATCATGCTTTTGTAGCCTCGTGAGTTTGAGTCATGATTTAAAAATTTGAAAGCAATCCATTTTAGTAAACTTTCTCAATTCTTTTTTAAAGTTCTAGGATAAGAACTTTGACTGGGTTTTTGGTGAATTTAAAGCCTGGTCCGTAGCTGGCTGCATTGTATGTGTTCTGTGGAACATGGAACTCCTGCTTTGTCTCGTACCATACTGCAGGCACTTGGCACTAAACAAATTAACAATAGACCTTGCTGTACTAAGATAAGAAGCTAATTTTACAGGTACAGTGTTTCATAAATCACATTACAGCTGACAGTTCAGAACTAGAGAATTAATTAATATTTAGAAATCTGGCCAAATGGGAATAGTTGCAGGCTTATTAGAAACAAATGTCACATTGCTGTTTGATACAGAGATTTCTAGGTCAGAATGACTGATGTTTGTGTAAAAATTCTTATATAAACATGACTAATTACTTTTGAAAGTGCACAGTTTTATCAATTAATGTATCCTATATAATTGCTTATTTACCATGTACGAGAGTGTTCCTGAAAATACGGCACTTTTTTATTTGTTCATTTTCAATGTCACTTGACTGATGCTGTGATAGTTCAGTCAGTGGAAGCATGCAAGTCTGCTGACATCTGGACTTGAATTTCAATTCTTCTTGCTCTTTCACTGTGTAGATGAAGAAATATGCTCATAACCTCTGTGGTTGTTCTTCCGATATTGGACTTGTACTGATTAAACAAGTAGGAACTTGATGGGTCTCTCAGTCTGAAGTGACGTTAGCTTTATTCTGTTGAAATGAATTAGTTCAAAGTAAACTTGTGATATTTTGGGAATCCTAGGTGTAGGAAAGCATTTGGTTTAGTTTTAAAATTTGTGTTAGAAGTGGTGCATGTTACTGATATAAGTGGATACTTTCATATAATAGTCAAAATGAAAAATACGCGTAAGCTTTTGTAGTCTTGAATACTAACTGTCTTTGGAAGTCCTTCATGGTGGTTTGCTCATCTAATCCATTGTCTGTTACAGCATTCCATTTAGTCATCTGCATTTCTTTAATATTTCCTCAACTAATGAATTTCACATTATTATCTATATTCCAATTAGAATGGCTGTTCGGAGGGTTGGGTTTATGGATGTTGCTTGGTTTAGAAGTGGTGTTCACCCAGGTTTTTCTAAGCCTAAACCTTTTTTACAAAACTTTACATCGCCAATACCTGTAGCCTTGTTAGCTTGGTTTTTGAATCATGGTGAAAGAGTTGCCATTTAGGGTAACATGCACTGCAGTTCTTCTCACAGCAGTCCGATACCACATTTGAAGAATTAATGGATTTTGTGATAGTTGAAATGTTTTGCTATTTAGAGTTTGAGAAGCTGGAAAAATTACGTGCCAGAAATGTGGAAGACTAATGTCTCTGGCAATCCATGGATGGTTTTTAATAGTGTATGGGCAATGTGGAAGACTGAACTGAAGGTATGAATGGGAGAGTTTTTGTTCTACAAGGATTTTTCTGCAGCAGAGAACGTACAAACTTTGAAGATGAAACTTATTCTATGTAGATGCTGTGTTGTGTAGATTCTTATTGATTGAAAGAAGGAAATATGTCATGGCCATTAGATCAACAGTGTGAACAAATTGACTGGTTCCCTTTGTTGCATGTTACTATATTACATCACCTCTCAACGTTACAGAAAAGAGCAGCAGCAGATGTACTGGGTAGCTATCCTGGCTCAAAATGGGAATCTTGCATTGATTCTTCCGTGGTCCTTATTTTGGTTACGTGGTATTCTGGATGTGGCGAATAATTGGTTGGTCGACTACAGTCCTGAAAAGGACTGCAGAAAAGGACAGGAGTGTTTATCAGAGTGATAGAAAACTTCATGTTTACAAAAAAAAACTTAGGTTCTTGATTTCTATCTTCCCCTCCCCTTCTCCTTTTTTTCTTTCTAGGTTTAACTATAGATCAACACATCATCTTGCATCCCATGGGTTTTATGAATTTTTAAATTGGTTTGATGAAAGAGCATGGTATCCACTGGGAAGAATAGTAGGTGGAACGGTAAGTGTTGTAATAATAACTTAAAGATGACTTTGTATTAAGTTTTTTTGAACTTCCAATGCAAACTTGACATTGATAAAAGGAGAATCTTAATAAAATATTCTTTTAATTGTCCAATTGCTGCAGAGGCAATAGCAAGATGTTTTCAATTTTGAGCTGCAGGAACCAAGACAATAAGTTGAGATGCTTTTTTGTCTTTATCCACCAGCATACTGTGAACAAGAAATACAGACTTCCCTACATATGAACATCTAGTAGTGATAAATAAGGATATTATGACTCCTGTAATTCTAGTACATGAAATGAAAAAATAGAACGTTGTGTGATTTTGTTTTTCTTTTTAAAAAAACTAGTTACCTAAATCTCTTAGGCACAAGTGTTAATCCAGTGGTATATTTTCAGTGGATTCCATTTGTGTTTGGAAAATGTTAAAATTTCACAGGGAAAAGACCTTTTGAAATTAAATCAGCATGACACCTGTATGAAACATCAGGATTAGGTAAGATTGGTGTCGATGCAAATTACGAGATAAGAAAGGTGTACACAGCTATTGTCAAATCAGAACACAAATATTCTTCATTAGTAGAATAGCTTTAGTAACATAGCCACATGTTACTTAGTGTGAAAGTGCCTTAAAAGTTTTAAATTATGGTAAATACCATTTAAATGCATTTACGAAGTTTTTTGTAACAATTAATTACCATTTGGTTTAGTATCTTAGAGACACTGGCGACTCTTTATATAACACATGTTTTTTCCATTCCTGTCTTATATGATAAGTAAAACCCCTTAGGAAATAGAATGGAAATGTTGATTGTATACATTATTTTGCAAGTCACATTGTATATTATGTTTTAAGAGTTGATTAAAACTGGTTGAAAACCAGCTCTGAAGGATATAGGCAGGGGAATGTTCTGTTGTCTGTTAATTTAATTTAGTACAATGCCCTTCTTACCTGCCTTAGTTTCTTTCGAAAGCTGAAGTCCGTATTAACTTTTCTAGTACATATTGATTTTTCTAATGTTGATAAATGTGAGAGGGTAGAATTCCTATTAAGAATATTTAATGTTCTCCAATATTCGACGATGGGTTCAATAGATTTGTGTAAGTCTATGCTACCGTTGGTGGAGGACATCTTAATTCAGTTTATTTTAATCCTTCATATCCAAAGATGTCTACAGATATGCTTAATGCTCAACTGACTGTCATCTTTAAAAAAAAAAAAAAAAAAAAAATCTTGTTGATACAGGTTTTCTTTCTCCA
Organism: Eurypyga helias; assembly: GCF_000690775.1. Taxonomy (NCBI): domain Eukaryota; kingdom Metazoa; phylum Chordata; class Aves; order Eurypygiformes; family Eurypygidae; genus Eurypyga; species Eurypyga helias. The sequence goes on along the minus strand of NW_010256968.1, from coordinate 1,951 downwards.
TGGGTAATGAAGTAAAAGAGTGGCATGGTATATTTTTGAGGAAAATGGTAGGGTTGGGAAATGTTGTGTTTCACGTTGTCTTAGGGTTTTTTAGGTTTCTTTTTTTCTTAAAGCTCTTGTCTGGCTTGAAGTTATCTTGCAAACTGTAGCTTCTGCTTCCATACCTTAACGACAAATTCTTCTCATTTTATGATAACTGTCAGGCAAGATTGGATAGTGTCTGTATGCTGCTTATTCATTTACAAAATGGATTATATGTAAGTGTTAGCTTTTGCATAAAATTTAAAGAACCTCTGGTATTCAGCAGTGCTGTCAAAACATGATTAAAGTAGTATTAAAATAATTCCATTAGCTTTACCTGCTCACTGCTTATATCAGCTTAAGAAAGGACTGTTTCGTTGCAAATTATATGCAAATAACCTTACCATGGATATTTTCTGCAATAACTAGTGGCTTTTTTTTCCCCTCCTTTTAGGTATACCCAGGACTGATGGTTACAGCAGGCCTTATACATTGGATTTTAAATATGCTTAATGTGACAGTCCATATAAGAGATGTATGTGTGTTCCTAGCACCAGTTTTTAGCGGCCTTACAGCTATTTCTACTTTCCTGCTCACCAGAGAACTGTGGAACCAGGGAGCAGGGCTTTTAGCTGCCTGTTTTATTGCCATAGTTCCAGGTTACATATCCCGATCAGTAGCAGGATCATTTGACAATGAAGGCATAGCTATTTTTGCACTGCAGTTCACATACTATTTATGGGTAAGTAATTGCTGAGTCTTTTGCTTTGGAAAGGTTTTTTGGTTCCTCCTCCAACCAAATGACTGATTTTTCTTAGAATCCATTGAATTCTTATTTTCTTCCCTCTCATCCCTTTGCTCTTGATGAGGCAAGTACTGAGAAGTCACATGATCTGAACCACTTCATAATCACACTCTTTAGTTTGCAATGTAAAAGTACTATTCAGCTGAAGTATGTGTGTCCTAGAGTAGTAGTAAGTAACAATAATAATGATGATAGGTTTATAAATTTAAAGCAAACGAGAATTGTTTCTGGTTTTCCGTTTGGAGGTATTAGTGTTATGTGAGCATCAAACTTAAGCCTCCTTATTTAGGAATAAGTGAAAAGCAGTAGACTAAGAATATAAAGTCATAATATAAATTGCCTTCTGGAGAAGCTGTTGACTGTATGGAGGGTCTGCGCTCTGCCTTAAGCATCCAAATTGAATACCCAAAGCTGTCCACCGCAAGATATTAATATTGCTTGTGTGCTTAAAAGAAAAAGTCTGTCTTTTAATTTGCCTACTTCCTAGTGCAGCTTGTCTGTCATTCCTTAACTTGTATGTAGAATTGATCTGTAAGGCAGATTCAAGAACTGCATTAAAAACTTTTTAAGAGTTTAGGCAAGCTGGAGTTTTTATGAAATGTTGCATCTTTTTTTGCCTCATTCTTCACTGGCAAGGGCACAGGCCATACCCCCAGACTCGCAGAAGACAAGGGCAGGGTCTGGGAGAATGGAGAGCCACCCATGGTCAGTGAGGATCAGGTTTGGGAACGCCTGAAGAACCTGAAGGTGCACAAGTCCATGGGACCCGAGGGAATACATCCGTGGGTCCTGAAAGAACTGGCGGATGCAGTTGCAAAACCTCTATCCATCATATTTGAAAAGTCATGGTGGTCTGGTGAAGTTCCCACTGACTGGAAAAGGGGAAACATAACCACCCCCATCTTTGAAAAGGGAAAAGAAAGAGGACCTGGGAAACTACATTACAGACCAGTCAGTCTCACCTCTGTGCCTGGCAAGATCATGGAACAGATCCTCCTGGAAACCATGCTGAGGCACATGGAGAATGAGGAGGTGATTGTTGACAGCCAGCATGGCTTCACCAAGGGCAGATCCTGCCTGATGAATATGGTGGGATTCTGCGGTGGGGTCATGACCTTGGTGGAT
>NW_010256967.1:57962-78015 GCF_000690775.1 Eurypyga helias | reverse complement strand
CTCTGTACTTGCTCCAACTGGTCTACATTCTTCTTATGTTGAAGGTTCCACAGCTGAACACAGTACTGCAGGTGGAGTCTCACAGGAGCAGAGTACAGGGGGATGAATCACCTCCCTTGACCTGCTGGCCACACTTCTCCTGATGCAGCCTAGAACATAGTTGGCTTTCAGCCTGGCATCTCAGTTCAACCAGCAGATGAATGTGTGATTTTGTGTTAAGACACAAGACTGCAAACTGAACAACAGAAGCAAGGTGTAAATTCTCTTCTGCTGGTTCTGTCATAATAGTAGCAATGCCCAACACGAGGTAGGACAATAAATTCTTACACCTTGATTTCAGGATTCACAAGAATCTTTGTTTCCGTGTTAAAGTCCTTGCAGGATATCTACATTATCCACTCAGCCACAAGCCAAAGACAAAGAGTAAGTCCATAGACCTGCTCAACCTGCCTGCAGTTCTGGAGAAAATGAGGTTAAAAACAACAAACTTTTTTTAAAAAAAAAAAAAACCCTGCATTGCATTATTGTGGTCAATGTGTTAATAAGGACAGACCTTTGCCTATAACGCAAATCAGAGATGAGATCTGATCACAAAACCACAAACATTACACTCCTTTCTAGGGATAACCATTTACCATAGCTACATGGCAACTGTGCTCCACATTCCCAGTAAAACATTAATACAGTGGTGGGAATAGCAGTAGTCCATATATTATACCAAGATACTTGCTGAGATCAAGAGTATACAATACCATATCTGTGTGCATAATACCTGTCTGGTAATTAAATAAAGGGTATTGTCTTGGCATGGGAAAGCAGAGAAGACGTGTGCCCTACCAGACACTGTATGTTGCCTCTGCTTATTAAACAGTGTAAGTGCAGTTCTTATCATATCTGGGGAACACACTCGTGCTTTATCTCTATTTTGTTTTTTTCAGCTGATGAAGGAGTTGAAGGGAAATTTGTCTACTCATGAAAGAATGGAGTTATTCCCCTGGCTGGTTTTGCACCAGACTAAGCTCAGTTTGTATTCTTCAGTGTGGATCAGCCCTGAAATTTAGAATGGAGTTATTCCCCTGGCTGGTTTTGCACCAGACTAAGCTCAGTTTGTATTCTTCAGTGTGGATCAGCCCTGAAATTTCTCATTCAGAAAAGAGCATTTCATCCAGGCAATCTTCTCTTTACAGGCCCAGACATCAATATGAAGGATTTTAAGGTTTTAAACCTTAAAGCTGATATTATTTAAGTTTTCAAGCTTTTAGATCCTACTCTTATTTCAGTGAGGGAGGTATTAGGTATTGTTTTAAGGGGATCCTTCTCTGAAAGAACTGTCACCAGTTCTACTTGGTCCCTCAGAGGCCACTGATGTCTGCTCATTAATTTTGTTGATAAGTGTTAAATGCATGGTTGACTTTGAAGCAAGAATCTTAAACTAACCAAGACAATCAGTTCTTGCTCATGATAATGTCAGCTTGACTATAAAACCATTTGATTTATAAAGATCTCTGCTGTGCAGCTAAATTAAATAAATAGTACACTCAATGCCTGCTGTCTATACTGTAAATAAAGCAAAGTATAATCACAATGATAAGAAAACACTTTTCCAGCCCAAATGCCATGTTCTCCACTTTTTTTTTTTTTTTTTTTTTTTTTTTTTTACCTCTTGTGACTTATCTCACCATAATTTACAGGACAGACAAGTTACTCCACAAGATTCAGAAAAAAATTCATTAATTTTTCTTACAGGACTAAATGTCTTCACTAAGTCCCTTAATTGCTGAACAGAAAAGGACTGTCATGGTTTAACTCTGACCAGCAAAATACCAGGAAGCTGCTCTCACACTTCACCCCTCCTTCCTCTAGTGGAGGGGGAGAATAGCTGGTTTGCTCTGGTGCAAGGAAGGCTTAGTACAAAATCTCTACTATGTAAACCTTTAACTATTCTAGATAAAGCAGAAGACCTCTAGGTGAAACTAAGTGCCCATCCAGGTTGCTTCACCTAAGTATTATACTAAGAAGTGCCTAGCCTTCATATAAACTGGCAAAATGAGTATCTTGCTCCCTTAGCACTGTAAATAGGAACACATACTTGTTGCCAGCTCATGAATGCAGTAATTGCTCAGAAGAAAACAGTTCAGTCAAGAATGGCAGAAGTGTCATTATGGCTGAACCCAAAGCCTTGTGCTTTTCTATTTTGCAAAGCCCTACAGTTAAACACCATAAACAGACATACAGAGAGAAAGAAGGAAGGTGGGAGGTGGCACCATAGTTTTGGAATCTGCTGTGCAGGAAGCTTAATTTGGAAAACTTAAAGCAGTAGCAGAGATGTTTGGAATGCATGACACCCCTTCAGCTGGCCAGTGATCATGATGAAGGTGTCCAATATACTGTAATCAAACTAAATGTATTCCCAGCCCTTTTTAAGAACACAAGTTGCAAAAGCAAAGCTTGCTGTGGAAAGCAAGAAAATGCAACAAAGAAATTCAATGTAGTTTAAACATACTTTTACTAATGAAGTGGGAAACACCTCTGGGTTCGTTTAACTCATGGTGATGCTGGTAGCAGCACCTTATCTACACAAATGGAGACATATGGGAGTAAGAACACTAGGGAGGAGAAACAGTCCCTTCAATTTAGGCACAGAAGGGACAAAAATCTATGAGGATTATACACAAATAAAAGTTGTGTACCCTCAAAAGACACATCTCTAAAACAATTGGCCAATTGCTTTATATCCCCTTGCAAAGGAATGAATGTTGTCTGCTCAGATTTCAGGAAATAAGTATGATACAAACCATATTTACTTTGACAAGCTGAAAATTACAAGCATCAAGGGCCCTGCCTCTGAGCTGTGTTTTGCAAAGCTTGACATTTTTTAAGGTTCAAGGAAGCTTTGACAGAGAACTGAAGTGGAAGCCATGAAATCTCAGGTGAATGTGAATGGCCAACTAGCTAGATTTCAATCAGCTCCATCAACCATCTCTTCAGCTCCTGGTAAACAAGGAATTTGAGAAGATAAGCATTTCACTAGAAGCATTTTAATTTTCATAATGATAATTCTTAGCTTCCACAGTTTTATTAGTGCTAAGGAAGTGGTAGGAATGCATATGTGTAAGGCTGTCCAAAAATTAATTTTTTCCTGTCATTTTCACTTTCATCAAACTGAAAATAAAACATTCCTTTGAGCTTGAAATATGTATACTTAAAATAATTTGGCTTAGATGTGTCATGTTGGTGCTTTGTACTGTGAAGCTTTTTACTGTCTCTTAAGCCTTTTTCCATAATGTATCATGTGTGAGCTTTTACAATAGTCCACCATTTCCAAGCAAAAGAAAATGCCATAGAAAGGAACCATCTCAACATTAGAAACTTCTTTCCATGCTTTAACATAAAACATTGGAAAAAAGAGTCAAATTCAAAAATGTTTTCTACAGGGAAGTCTAGATCTCTGTCTCCATGCTCCTGGAAGACAAAGCTCAAAGTTCATTCTTGTTTTGAATTATCAACTAGATTCTGGCTCTTCTTCCAAATATTTGAATGTAAATCCTTTATATTTTTGTTGGAAAATATTTTCCTGATGTGTGATTTGTTTTGTTTTTACACTGTTTGTTCTGCGTCAGTACCTAATAAAAGGTTTGCAATGCTCTCTGAACAGAAAGCCCAACCAGAATAACAAGATAGGTAAGATACTGTATTGGGTTATAAAGGCTCTCAGTTCAAATTCCTTCTCTTCAGGATCCAGACTTGGGACTTGAACCTTGGGTTTTTATCTCTTAAGCAGTAGCTTTTATCCTGCAGGCTACTTTAAGCATCATTCTTTTTCTGTGTGGAACAAAAGAAATATTTCCCCAGGAAAATCTCAGGTATCTGTACCCACAAGATCTTGGTTATGGTTTCTTTCAGTTTGATTGTGCATCTGAATGACAGATAAATAATGTTATCTGAATTGGGCTGGATCCTGTCTTCACATCGTTATCTGACAAGATCAACGTCAAAATTTCAGTGCCTGTTTTCCTCCAGCTTTGTCTTTACTGCAGCACATTGTAAGTTCTGATCCAGATCATGAAAGTAATGTCAAAGTGATTAGGTATCTAAATCATTTTCGCAGCATAGTTTTCAGCACCAACCCATATCACCTTCAAATTTTGGCATGTCCACAGTCCCCTTATTGTGCTGTGATTTGAACCAGTAGAAGACAGGTGAAGTTTCTTGCCCCTTTTTCTCCTGCCTGATCACTTTCTTTCTGTAAGTGGGCAGAGAAAAAGCCACAGGTGTGCTTATTTCCAAAGTCAGGCAGTCTGCACAGACCCTGAGAGAGCAGAAAGCCCAAGGACAGAGTCTACCTCATTCCTACAGTTTAGCTGCTTTTGCATTCCTCAAGTGAGTCTTGTTTTCCTGGATCATTCATCCTTTCCTTAGAGGAGAAGGAGAGAAGTTTAAAGAAAGAAAGGTTATTTTAATCTGCTGTCAGTAAACCCCTTCAGTCAAGTTAATTATAACAGTTGCACCAACCTGTGGAACAAGGCAAACAAACATGAAAGAGAAGAACATGCAGCCAAGATAAAAAAGGGATGAGGAGATGAACTAGTCTTCATTTTGTCACTCATGTGTTTTGATTTGACAGTACTCTCAGGTATTTTATTTTTCTAGGCAGCTGTTCTCACATAATTCTGACAGGCACCAGGTTAATCAGATCTGAGCACCCACAACTTCTTTTAAAAAGATCCAGGGTTGTTAGGTTAAGTGTGTAACAGATATGCACATGCAATCGTATGTATTAATGTAGCCTATGTACTTAAATATGTACACATGCATGCATGTGCTCACACACACACAAATATATTTTTTTTATTCTCTTCAAAGACAATGAATCTACAAATGCAAGGATGGTCCTTGTCCAGAGTAAGGAGAAAAAGACACACCTTATCTTAGGACAAACAAACAAATAAAAATATTCTCATGACATTGAAATAGTAAATTCAGTAATTTTTTTATAAGTCTGTAACACTATGTTATTTACAAAACACAAAATGTGCCAGAACAACCCAAAATCTCATTATTTGTGTTGTGGCAAGTCTTGCCACACCAAAAAATGTTTGTATCTCAATAGCTACCTCAGTGTCACAGCTGCACGCAGGCAACAACTAACTGGTATATTTTCATGTACTGAATCAAAGAAACCCTCCAGGTATGTGAGAAAAGCAAAATTTTTATATCAGTTAGCTAAATTGGTCTTGTCAGCACTAGGGCTGTCAACATAAAAGCATCATCAAGCCCCAGCCACAGTCAGCGAGAGTAAACACAGGTAGCAGGTACTACTTTGTCTTCTGCTGTCTTATCGTAGCTGCATCAAAGATTCTGGTTAAATGGCACAAAGCTGTTGGCTTAGATTCACCACATTACACCTGACCCCTTACGTTTAGTCCATTTAAAGTCCATAAATTCAGTGAGGTTCTAGTCCCATAAGAACAGAGCAATAACAGAGGTCTCATATGGGAACAAATCTTATCTTGCCATAACAGGTATGTGAAAATAATGGATAAGAAAGAATGACAGTGACAGCAGAAGCCTCCAGGCAGGTGGAGAGAGGAAGGACTGGAGACCCACCAAGTGATTGAACTTGAGCGGGTTGTTTGATAGCTTTATCTCTCCACAAAATAAATGATGGTTTCTGAAATCATCATGCTGGGTTAACCTTGTGGTCAAGGAAAATTTAGTCAATATAATTAATGGAGTTCACGGTACATTTATCCATTGCTGTTTGATAAATAAAATTCCCACTTTGCTGATAGTGATGACCAATTCTCTGCAGAGACAAAAGTAGTCCTAATATAACTAGCTCAATTATAGGCACATACTCTTGGTCAGATAAAGCCCAACCGTAGTGAGTGTTTTGTTGATGTTATAAAATGCACAAAATACCCCTTTCCATCTCTTTCTGCTGGAAGTCCATCTACTCTGTGCTTTGACAGGCCATATCCATTCAGATTCACAAAACATAGCTGGTATATAAGCATCTGCTCTGCTCATACATGAAAGATTCAGGCTGCAATTATGATTAAATGTGGTACGTGTACAGCAACAGTGATTGGAGGTCCCTGATGCTAAAATGAGAATGGGAGTGGGGGACCTGCCTACTCTTCAACATACTCTACTCTCACACTGTATTATATCTCTCATCATTTTTATAAGCACTTGCCCAGCTTGTATTGTGAGGACAAGACTTATTTACTCATAGAGCTGCAAGGAATAGGTTAGATATTCTCCTGGATAAATGCTTCTAGATGAAAGAGACTTGAAATCTATTTGGCAAGAAGGGAGGAAAGATTATTTGTGGGCTTGCTGGCTGGAATGCAGTGATCTCTTCCTCTGCTGCAGAGAGAGAAAAAATAAATATAACTTGTCCTGTAAATTTTGTTTCACACATGTAGTAAAATTCAAACTCTTCTTGCAAAAAATGTGCACCAAAGGAATGGAATGAGAAGTTTAATAAATACAGTGGTCTAAAGAAAATAGTATAGCGATGTTTAATTAATAACTGTTATGCTTCAGAGTCAACACAATTCCTTTTTTTTTCCTTTGCTGTGAGAAGATAGCACTTTTTTACCATAACTTACTCCAGACTCTTATATCAGTAAACAGCAGCAGAGAAATGTATCTGCTGAAAGAAAGCTCAGCATTATGCAAAGAATGATAAACTTCTCAGAAGGTGTTTACAAATGCATTCAGTGAAACAGAATTTTAATGAATTGTGCCACATAATCTTGCAGTTAATGAGCTGTAAAAGCCTTTGTCAATTATAGTGACTAGAAACCAACTCTTTTGGATTCCAGATCAATAATGGGACTCTTCTTCTGCACATTCTTATTTTTTAAGGGAAAATTAGGATCTCAGAAAAATAAAAGGTATCTTTGTCATATTAGGCATCTCAGAAAAGTCCCTCATTATTATAACAGAGCTATCTAGATTCTTCTTATTTGTAAAATCATCTCTCAGCTGCATTAAAAGAAACAAGCTTTCTGAGATCAAATGGCACCAGTGTTGTAAAATGCCAGTGGCAAAACCAGAAGAGACTAACGACTTCAGTAATAACTAGGGACTTTTTCAGGAGTTATATTAAACTCAACTATTGTGCACAGCCTCCTAGAAAACAAAAATTATCCTGCATTGCCTTTGCTATCCACCATAATCACTCTGCTGTTAGAAAGTGGACACCTTAAAACTCTCTGAAAGACTGGTTCATCTGTTTGTATCTTATTTGTGTGCAAAGTACTCTTTCTGTTATAACACATCAGAATTGCCATAGTTCCCAGGCACGTTTAAATATTGTGACCAAATAGTTCCTGTGACTCTCTATTCAGCTAGTATTCTTTTAAAAAACAAAGATCTGGCTTGATGTTTTAATGTCTTTAAAATCTAAAGGAGATGGGACCAACATTTATCAGAGAAAAATATGGAAGACAGTTTTATTGCCTGTAATCTCCAATTTATTATGTGACTTTTTCCCAGTATGATTCTAGTTTTTCCTTCTCTAAAGATTTTTTCTCTTACACTTGCCTCAGTGTGGAGGATCCATTAACAGAGGAACCACATAAAAAGTAATTTCAAGGAAAAGCCTTATAAAATGTGAAAAATTAAAGCTGTGCTCAGATCCCATTAAGAAAAGAAATTGCCTTGAGGCATCCACTAAATATGTGAAATCCATTTCTGCTGAAGGGCTTCAGAGTTTATTCCTCTCTTACAAATGCAATTTCACAGCACAAGTTGAACGTTTAAACAAAGCGAAACAGGATCTTTTCCCAGTTAGTGCCTCGTTTCCTTGATTGCTGCCAGGTCACCAAGTGCAAATTTACATGAGAATCCGAGATTATATAAATCTCAACCAAGAAGCTTTGTGGGCAATTCTGCTTGGGAAGACTATAAACCAGGAAATGCTCTCAGTATGGAGGGTTTACTTTTGTTATTATTAGGGTTTTTTTTGGTTTTATACAGCCAGCTAGAGAAGGCTGTGGGCTTAACATCTCCTTTCCTTAAGTGATTAGTTTAAGGTCCCCTGATGGCCCAGCTCCCTCAGACCTTCTATTTCTGGTGCTGGCACGTCACATTTCTAGTGTAGCATCCTGATTCATCTTCAGCTCTGCAATCCCACATACAAGACTAAGGGAGCAGAAGGAAAGAAAGAGTGAGCAGCCACCAAGGAGGATGCCTTGTCCCTGCTGAAATCCACAACCATTATCTGTATTTCCCCACGTCCCTCTGGGGACATGCATCCCTCATGCACTGGTGGGGACGCCAGCCCAGCTCAGAGGAGCTGTGAGGAGGCAGCACTCCTTCTGCCTTGTTGCTGGAGAATTCTTCATCCAGACAATGGTACACTATTTATTTAGGCTCCTTCTTTAAAAAGAAAAAGCCCTGATTTCTCCAGTAGCTATGGAGCCACGCACTGCTGCCAGCCTGTGGATGTAAAATCTTGCTGACACAAGCCAATGAACAAGGGTCTTTTAAACAGACCCAAACAATATGGTAATGGTCTGGTTTTTACCATTGCTCCATAAAACTCAGTGTAGCTCAGGATTGGAGAACAGGTGGGCAATCACAGTCTTCTCTTCTAGAAACCAGATCCTGGTGTTCAGGAAATGGCCTTAGTCCCCTCCTCAGCTGCAGACAGTTTATTATCTGGTAGCTGAGGCTCCATCTCCTTGTCCAAGGGATCTTGCATGCCTATCCGCCCCTGCTCCCTTGAGAAAACAGACCCAACTCTGGAGGAAACTGGCACAGCTGTTTTTTCATCATTTTGCTCTGTGGTATGGATTTAAAGATACCTCCAACATTGCAAGAGACTTCAGTGGTGAGAACGAATAAGCTTTCTCCACGTGCTTTAGAAGTCTTAAGTGGTAATTTGATTTTACCCAGAGAGGAAGAGGTGTTTTTCCCCCATCTAGTTTTTTTTTTTAGGCATGATTTCAAGGAGGAGAAATAGCATCTCTGAAGGCTATTGGGGAGAATCTTCTAAGGAATGTAACAAGCAAAATGACTGCAAGCCTGATGAAAATTCAAAAGGTTTCTAATCGAGCCAAGATATATGAAAGAGGCCCCTACATTCTGGCATATTTATTATTGGTTGGTATTTCTCAAATGGAAATATATGGTAATATTTAATCTCATTGGCATGAAGCCTATCCTTCAGGAGATGTATGCCAGCCCACATCGGTTTATGGCAATGTAAACTGCTAAATTTAGGTTTAGATCATGGGTGTTGCCTCTTACAATCCTGCTTCCAATGCAAACATCCAAATTAAATGCTTCATTTCAATTGAAAAAGAAATTAGAGGGGGAAAAAAGTCTTTCCAGATGTAATGGTATTGTTTTTAAAAAATGAATAGGTCAGTTCTGAAAATAGGTCAGAGAGAAAACTGCGAATGCAGAACCACCAAACCAAAGCACTGAGTGTCAACAGATTATCAGTTCTCTTGATAACTCCTTTGCAATATATTACTTGGTTAATATCGTCCCTGTTCACAGCTCCTGAATACTTAATTATAATGTGGTTCTTTCCATACAATTTTTCAATTTCCTTCTTGCTGAAACTACTGGACCTTGTCTGACAGTCCCCTAGTTTCTGAATTTTGCATGTGCTTCTTGGGCTTGGGTATTTTATAATGTACATGAAAATGAACAAATACCTATATGCTTTAACTGCCCGCTGAACACTTTTCTCTCAAACTGTTTCTCAGCTCATTCACTCTTCTATGCAACAGAAAAATGTCAGTAATTTTTATGTTTATTTTTATTATAAGAAAAATTTTAAGGTGTCAGTAACACATCGCAAAATATGGCATGGCATGTAAAAATGCTACAGATTTATATCGTTATTACTGACTGCTTGATCCATTTTTTGGTAAAATGAGTAAATATTTTCACTTGGTTTTGTGTATAAAATGACTTCTATACCATTAATGGAAGGTACATTTTAATTAAGCCAAAGTAAAATATATCTGAGAGAGACCCACATTTTGACATCAGTTACAGATGAGCAATCCTATCAAAGGATATTGAATTTCACTGATGCTACAGAGCAGAGGTTCATCCCTTGTAATTGCACTTTATAAATTATGTTTGTTGAAAAATCTAAAACGAGAGCAGACACAATACTTGAAACCAGTTCAGCTTCAGTAGGAAAGGTGAATGCTCTTGTGTTTAAGGTAGTAGCCTAGGATTTGAGATTCCCAGCTTCAAGTCTTTATTTCCTCAGGAGTTTCTGCCATGTGATCTTCAATGAATCACTTAATGCCAGTCTCTTTAAGGTGTTGCAGAATTTAACACCTGCTGTTTTCAGGGGAAGTTAAGATCTGAAAGACCTGAGACATTGTGTCTTCCTGCCTCGGTTGCCCTGCTGTTAAAGAGCAGACTTGCAGAGTTAAGATCTTTATCTTCTTGGATATTACAATTATGAAAGCTGATAGGCATCGTGCTGAAATTCTGTTCTCATTCTACTGAAGTGCATATAAATATGAGGTATTTAATATTTGGCAGAACTTCTTAGGACTGATGATTTCCTGAAATATGATTTCGTTATTGTTTTCTATTCTGCCTTTCAAGTAAAATTAACTAAGACCAGTAAAATTCCTTACTTTTTGTCCAAGTGGATTAATTTGTCTCTTCTGCTGTGAAGATAAAAATGGTTGAGACAGATGGCTACTTGTAGCCCTTTATCTGGAAAGATTACTTTTCAGTGTTCAGTGATAATGGTCACCCTTCACAGCCTTAAGTATTCTTTTTCAAACATCCTTTTCCCTTCACTGACTTACCATCCTTGTCTCTCTCATGCTTTTTATATCTGTAGCATCATCTCTCTTCTGCATCTTTGCCTACCCTTCCTTCTCCTACCACCCCAACTCTTTCTTTGTCAGTTCCTGTGTTGGATATGGTAACAGGGAATTTTGGACTAGAATAGATGGTATAATTGCTGCAAACTAAGCTGGCTAAGACTTTTGCTGGTAACCTGAAGAAAATCCCACAGATAGAGTTTTCAGTAATTTTTAATGCATAATAGAAGAAAAATGTGTTGGAGTAGTCTCTCTTGCATATTCAAGATAGCCTCCTCTTTTTCATAGCTGCCATTTCTGTGCTGCCATCCCTGCCCTTCACCTCCTTATTGATGTCTCCTCTCTTTCCACCACAAATCCTCTGCTACGTGAGCATCTCTCTCTCATGGCCTTTCTAAGCCAGCATTATGCACAGTGGACTCCCCCTGTCATCCCTTTCTACTCAGTAAAAACACACCACTCTCCATTTGACAGCCTTCACTGTCCAGTTTAGTTGTTTAGCAATAAAGCAAGCCATCTCCAAAGTGAATCCTTCCTGGCAGCATTCCCTTTAAGGTTAGTAATTAGGAGCCTGCATTTCAGAGGTGAACTCAGTGAAATTAGAGGAACAAAGATTAGGTCAGCCTTCCATACGAGGGAACGTTGTTGTGCTTTCATCACATGGAAAACGAACTTGGAATAGCTCCTCAGTAGCCACATCTCAAATTAACGATAACAATGATAGTCATAAATTAACAGTGTATATTAGATGAATCAGTGACACAAAACCTTTGTTGTAACAATAGGCTGGGTACCTTTCCCTGGCCCACAGCACAGAAAGAAGGCAGGAAAAAATCTGAATTTTGAAGTGACTATCACTCAGTTCATTGCTTCATCTTCACACCTTCCCTGTTCTGCTGGGACATGTAGATTTAGCCCTGATGAGAAAGTGCCTTAGCCATTCTTTCCTTTTTGTAGAAAGAAGTCCCCTAAATATGTCATTCAGATGCCACTATGTAACAAGCATGTCACTGCACAGGGTCAGCATTGTAAGTGGCACCTGCTAGAAAATTTGTTAAGTTTCATTTGTAAGACATTAGGCCCCTGCTTCTTTGGAAGTCAGCTTGCTCGCACACAAAAAAAATAGACTGTCGTGAGCAACATGTCATCCATATTATATGGAGTGTCATCTTGTGGAGGGAATTTGTGCATTTAAAAGGAAATGCAATAAGAATTGTAATTTTTCAAAACTAGTGCAGCACGCAATGGAAGACTATTTGAATCCCTCTGTGCTAGAAAGCCCGTGTACCCAAGGGGACCTATTATAGCGAAACATAATTGGTGAAACTCTGGGAGAAACATTTGCAATTGCAGAAGCCGTTTGCTGAGAAGATGCCTGATTTGCATAAGCACATTGCTTAAGCACTTTGTAAATGACATTAATTAGTTATTTTACTATTTAAATTACTTTTAATTATTCTTACGTTCAACAGCTTTGCACAGGGTGCATCATCATATTTGTTTGTGCCAGTAATCATCCATCAGTTGAATAGGGAAAAAGCAGGAGAAAGAAAAGCACAGCATTACTCTTCCACCTTCATCTTGTCTTTTCTAGCCTGTTAGCTGAAAAAAAACTTTCCCCCATTTTCTTACAGAATGTTACTTGTCTCAATGTTACCAAGTTGATTATGATTATTACTCTTTACAAGATGGAAATTGTCTCAGCCTGGGTGATCATTCTGATGTCTTTAAATACGCCCTCTAATTTTCACAGTTTTACTGTTTTACAGATATGTCTGAAGTTGTCAGAATTCAGTTGTGTGACACTGCACCCACAAATAGCAAGGCACTACAGAGCATATTAGTAAAACTGGGAAAAGGGAAAGATGGAATGAACTTTCTTCCCCAGTTTAGAGGTTAATTAATAAGACAACATCATCTGGTAATTTCATTGCAACACACCCCAAAAAAAATAATGCCAAGTCTCTGAAATCCCGAGACTGACTAAATATACCATACTGATTGCACTGAGGCTGGATTCACTAAGGATTTCTAGATGCTACTGTGCTTCAGTAACAATAGATTTACAAATACAAAAGTCAGTCAAATTTTTATTGTGCTTTGGTAGCAAAGATTTAAAAGTAGCCAGAAACTAGAGGCAAAAAGATGACTCTCCAGCTATGTTGCTGCTATATTAAGGGCAGTAAACTATCTACAGTTTTGGTTTTTTTTTAACTCATCATTATTATTCTTCTTCATTGTTCATCTTTGAAACTGTGGCACTTTGAAACCCATGGTCATGCACACAATCAGCCATATTCCTGTCCTCTTGTTTGCCTAACTCTAGCTCTAAAAGTTCTCTTTCTTCCAGGCCTTCCTTAGGAGGAGAGTATGACCTCCTTACGTTCTTTCTGTAAATCCTGTGTTTCACTCTCTTCTTACCCTGCACCGTATTTCAGGATGATCATATCTTCTAAAACAAATCAAACTACAGTTCTGTTCCACATTTATCAGACATATTAGAACAATCAAGATCTCTTTCGGACACCATTGTAGGTCCTTATCCAATGTCTCCATCTACATGTGACCTGAATGCAAAATATCTAAAGACTGATTGACACACACAAAACAACAAACAAACAAAAATTATCCTTACACCCCCAGATCCCAGGAGGCTCCCAGTATTCCCTTCTCACACAAAGAACTTGTTGTAGACCTTTGACCTGTGAGAATCAAGGGTGGATATCCAGAAATCCTTCAAGAAAGGGTGACTACTTTAGATTGCTGCTTTCCTGTTCCCTTTCCTCTGACACAGGATGCTGCTTCTCTCTATGTTCAGTCTTTCCTCATTTATCCTTTTCCTACCTCATTTCTCATTCCCTCCCAAAATGTAATTTCCAGCTTCCGAGCAGCCCTTAATGTTAGTTACTTGCTCAATGATCAGACCAGTATTCTCATGATTTCTCTCAGTGTCTCAAGCTTGGAGGGAGTGCCCTGAAAATAACCCCAAATCCATGACTTGGCTCTCCTTCGATTATTGCCTTTTGCACAAAACCCAAAAAAGTTTTGCAAACAAAAGCATGTATACATGTTCCTGTAGTCCTGAACCATCGCTCCTTGCTTCTGTAGTGATATATATAGTTCATGATAATTAAACTTTTATAAATAGTCTTTCAATTAAAAAGGGAAGAGTGGAGCCTGACTCAGTTCCCATGAAAGTCACTAGGTAGACATTTGCCTCGTTCACTAGATTAGTAACTAATTCTTCATGGGATTTTAAGAGAGAAAATTCCTCCTCCTTTAACTTTCAGGAATAGATGCTGCTGCAAATTATCATTATATGTATCATACTAGCACCCTCACACACACAAACGCTCTGTTGTATCATGGGGCATATATTGCCACCCACTAAAGACAATTGCTTTTCTAAATGGCTTCCGATTTTAACAGGCAAAACTGAAACCAGCAGCAAAAACAAGCACCGAGAACCACAGCAAATTTTCTCTGCCTTCCCTGCCTCGTGTCTCCCGTATCTCCTTCAGCTGGTACTGCACAAACCTCTCCAGCGTTTATACACCGTTCATGAGGTGTCACTTTCAAAACTGCACACACCTATAAATTAAAATCGTACTTTTCCATCCCATGATGTTTTCACCTGAATATCCTCATCAGCTCAGCTGTGAGCCTCCACACAGTCCTGAACTCTCACCGGAGCTACATGAACGAGCAGGGTCTGTTAGGACCCCAGTTTAACAGCCTCAGGCCTATAATTTGCTGGGTTTTCCTCACTGCTGAATGGAAGTAGCGCAGCATTTTAGAAGTGCCATGGGTTTTAAAACTAATTGAAGGCTCTTAATTGAAATGCATGAAGACGATGTATTCATTCATCCATATTTTACCAGAAAAATTAACTGCACATGGAATTAATTTATGGTGCTTCGTTTACATCTAAGTATAAATGAATATTAAAAATGAGTGACATGTTGGAGAAACATGGAGAAAAAAAAATTGTATGGGAAAATATAACTGCCTGCCAAGAATCTACTAATGCAATTTCAGCATCAGGTAACAATCTGATTATTTTCAGAACACAAGGAGAGTGACATATTACCCATTTCACATTGTTTTGTGTAACCAAATCGTAAATGTTTTCCACTTCTTGTTTGTGTGTGTTCTTTAACATTCTTGTGGTTTTCACAAAGTTTAAAAGTTGTCTAATTTGGAAGTGTTTTCTAATGGCTACGGTTGGGGTCCAGTTCCACCACCTACACCTGGTTGGAGGATGAGGGTGTTGGGAGCTGTTAATAACGTGAAACGTGCTGGAGGACTGACTATGAATGGGTAAGAAAGGCAATGGCTGTTCCTGCAGATCCCCATTTTACAGCTGCAGAAGGGAGGAGCAGAGACACTGAAAGCTTAAGGATCAGAGCCGAAGCCGGTGGGAAAGGTAATCCTCCTCTGGCTAGATGCTCTGAATCCCAATCCATTGCCTCATAATTCTTGTTATTAAGTATGAGGTTGAAGAGAACTGTTTTCATACTGGAAATGCCACGAAGCACCATCACAAACTCTACTGATTCCCACCCTCTCTCTGCCCTGTCCCATGTTGAGTTTTCGGCAGCTGTGGAAATATTTTGCTCGTTGCTCACATTTCCTCATTTTGCTTAATTCTGCTTTCTGTCAAGGTAGATTTCCTTAAGATGCTGGGGGGGTATTAGCTGGCATTAGTTACAGTGCTGACTGGAGGACAAAAAAAGGAAAAGGAGGAGAGGAAGAAACTATGCATGCATATACCAAAACTGAATTGATTCAGGGGAAAATCTCCTGATGTCGTAATCTCTTGCTAAGTTACCTTATAAATCAGTGTCTCTTACAATTACAGAAGTCTGAATTTTGTGCTATGTTGGTAGCATTGATTCTAAAAAAGGAGTTGGAGTCCTGTTCTTCCTCATCATCCCTGAAAACATTCACACTTTGAGGGCACTTATTGGATATGCTTGCCAGAGTCAGCTACCTGCAAATGTTCTTAGCAGATTTTAACAGAGAATACTGAACACAGAATGGCAAACTGGATCCTTTGACTATTGAAATACAGATGACAAAGTTAAAATCTCTGGAAAAGAATTAGGATTAAATGGAATCAACACTTGGTTCGGTTAGTTGATTGGTTTGTTTTGGTCATGGAAAACAGTTTAACTGAGGTGAATTTTATTTGCTTTACAAACGTAAAGTCTATGGTACTTCGATATATTTTTTTATCATCTAATTTATGGTGGATTACTCTAACAGTTACACATTTGTAATGTGGCGCTTTCAGAAGTATGAAACTTAAAAATTGGAACAGAGGATTATGAACTCATTCTGAAAACAGATAAAAGTTTGAATAATGTCTTTCATAAATAAATGCAAGTCTGCAAAGCCAAAGGTGTCAAAAAGCAAACCAGTGTGAAATGTGTTCACTAAAATCCTAATCCCAAATACTGCAGGAAAAGGTTTTAGGGCACTCGGTGTGTTTGGCAGTGGCCACAAATGCTGGAGCTATCCATCTGTATGAGAAGCCACCCTGCTGCACCCCCAGAGTTGCCTGCCACAACACCCGAGTTGCAGCTTTCCCAACCAAGAGGAGGGGCTGGCTTTCTGCCAGGGATGTGCTCATCAGTGCTGAACTGATGGATGTCTTCTTTCCAGCTTTGCTGCAGACGGCTGCTGATTTTAAAAGAGTTGCTTTGCCTTCTGCCTCAGTTTCTCTGACTCCAATATGGGGATAATAAAGTTAATCTCCCTAAATGCTAATTTCCTGCTTATTTGCCTTGAAAACTAGACAATAAGCACTGTTAGAGGTCATGGCTATTATTTCTGCACTGAATACGTGAGGGCAACCCTTTGCTATGTATCATGTTAATCACTGGTTCACCATCTATAACAGGCATACAGCCACACAATGTAACTTTTATGTTTCTGATATAAAGAATCTAGAGTTGACCCTGAGTATTTATTATTAGATGTTTTTAACAGCAATAGCATCTCAGTCTGGGGGAGTTGAAAAAATATGTATTTTTTGCAACACATTTCAAACATTTGAAATTTTGATAACTTGACTAGAAATTAATTTCATTTTTAGTTTGTTTTGTTTAACTTTTGAAACCTGAGCAGCTGTCTAATCTGAATTATATGCCTAAGCACTTTACCCAGTAAAAGGCTAAGCATTTATTTTAATGATTTCCTGAAATGTAGGCTCCAATTTTTCCATAAGATCTACCTGTGATCTCATTATTTTTACAAGATATTCTTTTTCATTTTTGTTTTTAATTCATGTATCTAAAATTCCATTTTAAACTGTATCCCTCTTAACAGAGAGAATTCAGATATTTCCCTCTCTTTCTTGCAAAGTGAGTTTGCTGCAGACTCTGCCATAAATGAAATTACAAGCCTGACTGTAAACGACAGAGCAGCTAATTCAGTTCAATACTAAAATTAGCCAGAGGTAACTTGGACTGTATGGCCAAATAAAAGCTGGGCTCAAAGAAATCCCAGTCCTCCTAATTTCAGGACTTTGATAGGGTCTTTGCTCTCGAAGACTCAAATAAATAAATAAACGAGGCCAAGGAATTCATTTGAAATATTAATTAAAATGCAAATTAAATCCAGATTGCACGGGCTTTAAGAAGTGCTCTCTGAAGTTTTCATGAATATAAAGCATGTGACAAGCTACTGTTTTAAATGATCTGCATAAACATACATTGTTGAAAAACTGCTTGACTTGAAAATAACCTTACCAACACCATGAACTGCAAATAATGAGAGAGAATCTTCAGCAGTGACAGCTTTCATTACTGGCAACCCTGTCTGTCAGGCTCTGCACCACAGCAGGCGGGACGGCGATTCGGCGTGCACGTGTATCCCCTGGCCCACCACCGCTCCTGCCCATCTGCGGAGGTGGCCAGCTGCCGGCTGGCAAGGTGGCCGGCCAGCTCCTGCGGGATGAGGCGTGCCGAGGGGAGCCAGCTTCTCCAGAGCTGGCGGTGCATAACCTCTGCCGGCCAGGGCGGCAGGAAAATCCACCTCCCTGGCACCACGCCGGGGCATTTGCAATCAGGCCAGCCATGCTCTGGCATCCCAGGCTTCTGCTGGTCTGGAGTAATTGAACATAGAAAATACCTAATTCTTCCCTTTGTCAGCGCAAAGATGTTCTGTGTGAGGCACTCCCCTTCTGAGTTAGCCAGCCTTGTTTAAAATGCATCCTGGCATTAACAAGTGCTGCCTTCTGCTGAGGTTCTCTTTGGCCCCCACTTCAGTGCTGCAGATGAACTGCTCTAAGAGAAGAGAAAGACAAATCAAATAAGGGCACCACATTAAACCGAGACTAACCCAGGCATCTGGAAATCTCTCTCTTAACATTATCTTAATATAAAATTATTCTGTCAACAGATTACATTCTCCCTGTTTAATTTGCTGTTAAGTCTTCCCCACTCCCAAAAGCAAGCCTTGTGCCTACTGGGAAAGATCTATTTTACTTCTGACTAACAGGCTTTTCATAGTGAGACTGTGCAACTGATTCTGACACTATGCCAAGCTATATAACCCTGCTAACCTGCCCTGGGAATGGGCTGTGGGATGGCCAGGACTCTGCTGAAATGGGCTACAGCCAAGTCACACCTCTGAGCAACACAATCTCAAAGCATTTTATGAGGAAGATAAATTATGTTTAGGGTACATTATAAGGAAAGAATCTAAGTACCTCACCACATTCTTGGGAACACCAGGCTATCTGAAAGGAAGCTTGCACAGCAAGAGCGTCATCAGAGAGTCCATAAGGGAATGGAAGATTCTCTCTTAAGAGTTTCAGTGAAGCCATTGCACATAATGCATAGGGCCACACGCTGAATGACAAAGCTTATAAGATATACGAAACATTATTTGCATGTCCTCTGAGCCTCATCCATCCTGCTTGCCAGTCAGGCAGGTGCTCAGAGAAATAGGACATGACTATGGACAAGAAGAACCTACTGGAATGCAAAAGCACCAGGAGCTGACTTAAGGTTAAAAGGCTGCCTTGCTCTGGCATTCCCTAATTTCTAAATGCAGGACTTTGTAAGGAAAAAAAATTTAATGTCAGTTTGAGGTGTGGCAATTAATCTCTTAAGTTTATACTGCTAGGAAGAGCTGGGAACACAAGTGCAATACAATTAAATTTCTGTACCTGGAAGAGTCCATCTGCCTGCATTTTGTCAGCCACTGAAACCATAAATGTCCTTGGCCATATCTTCATGGCACTACCAAGTCCTGAAGGATTTGCAAAATTTCAGTGAGTGATGCAGCACATTTTCATGGTACAGTGCAGTGACATGCAGAAACGCTACCACATGTCTCAAAGTACAGCCTACCTGTAAGTGCACCAAGACTAATTAATGCTGTTGAAAGACCTGGCTCAGTGGGCAACACCATCTAGATGTGATGCCCTTGCCTTTAATTTCTGAGCAGACTTGGTTAAAATAAAGTCGGGCATCTTGGCACAGAAGTGCCCTTTGTTTTCAGAGCTATCATCCTTTAAACTATTTTTTTTCACTTAATTGAAAATAAAATTTCCCCAGAGTGCTGGAGTCTGCTCTTAATGTATGTGCGTAGCTCTAATTAATGTTAATTATTTGCATTCACCAAGGGGAGAAGCATATTACTTCAGGTGCCTACTTGGAATATGTTACTTTAGCCCTTCATGTGACTCCAAGTGGTACACTCAATGGGAAAGATGCAGCTGCCTTGAAAAGCAAGTGTCTAGTGCCTGAGGATAATCCAGATCAGGTGTAGGACAGGATGTACTACACCATGAACAGCACAATCAGGCTTCCTGCACCACACAAAGTCTGATTCACAGAGCTTGCAAAACACAGCAGTGCAGAGATCATCGTTAGTTCATTTTCCCTCTGCAGATTTGGGCAGGGGACTCATTTCATGAGATGCTCGTATGGTGCCCAGCCAAATGGGCCTTGAGCCTCAGCACCACACAGGCTCAGCACAAATGATAAACAAGCACTGGCCTGGCTGGGACAACACAAAGGGTCAGTGCTAGATCCAGAAACAAACCCCAGATCTCTGGAGATCTAAGCTCAAGTTTTATACAGTGAGCTACACTTCATTTTGTGGTAGGGATGAAATCTCTGAAGGTTGTTCCTTCCAGAGTACCACTGAAATAATAAAGCAGGACAGATTTACGCCAGTTGAGGAATCTGGTCCATATTCTTTCATTGTAA